>NW_015621077.1:0-1858 GCF_001515605.1 Sinocyclocheilus anshuiensis
ACACTTTGTCATTTTGTAGAAGAAAGCAATTTGTCTGCTATTTTTGACTAGAGTAAAATTCGTGATTTGAGACACATTTTATGGAGAACTGGGAGTGCCAGTTAAAAATAAAATGAAAAATAAAAGTTAACTTTTCAATGTATTCATTTAAAAAATAAAACATGTAAATAAATAAAAATGAAACAAACGATTATTTCAAGTTTAAAAATGTACTTAATAATATTATTAATAATGATTACTATATGGACTATAATTACTAAACTGGAAAATAGTTTTTAAATGCACTATTTAATTGTTCTTTATCAATTTGCCAACTATATTTAATTGTAGACAGCAGTGAGAATTCACTGTTGAGGTTGCATAAATACAAAATATTTTGCTTTGTAATAAGAAAAAACATGCATGCTTCTAGTTAAAATTAGTTCTTATTCTTACAAAAGTTTATGACAGTGCCCAATGGGAGCTGTGACATTTCATATCTTGCAACACAAATTTCTTGTAAAAAAAATAAATAAAAAAAGGAACTGGGCGTTTTCTGTAAAACACTGTCTCTATAGGGTCTTCAGTAAACATGGCAAAGCTAAAAAATGAACATTCCAGCCATAACTGGACAGGGCTGAGGCCGTGTGGGAACATGACGCTTTTATATAGTTAGGATCTATCATTTTTATAGCATCATTAATACAAGTTCTTGGAGGGCTATAAGGAAGAGGAATCTCAGGATGTATGAGTAGCATCATAGAGGGGCAGAGCCTTATCTAGAAGTGTTTTGATTGGTGTAGGTGAGAATGAGGCTCATCAAGGAGCTTGAAAAGTCTGGCTGGATTTGGAATGGCATACTTGCATACTACAGCTTACTATTTGGGCCACATAAAGATACAGCAGAAATACTAAGAGTAGTTTGGTAGTATCCTACTCCCAATTTAGCCTCTGTCTTTGAACATAGCATGATCACATGTTGAAAGCAAAGGAGAAAAAAGTATCTAAACTGCACTGCTTGAAGAAATCATGAGTGGTGCTTGCCTGTACAAAACTTGCCACCACAATACTAGGGTTGCCAGGGTGTTGCATCCAACCCACACACACACCCAAAAAACAAAAAAAACAAAAACATAAATAAATAAATAAACTAAGAAATTGCCAGTCAATTTTATACATAAAAAACGGCAAGTGACACATTGAACTAAACATGAAATTTTGAAGTAGAAAAATGTAAATAGTATTTTCTTGATTGACGTGAATCAACCAATCACAGCTCATTTTGATATCACATGCTGTTTAAGAAGGATAGGGTATCTGAAATTGATTATACCATGAAACACCAGCATAAAAAATGAATTAAATAATGGCAAAGCAGTCTCCACAAACAGTTAAAAAAAGTGATCAGAAGCTCTGTTCATCCAAAAGTAAGACTCTTTCACAGATATTACTCAGAAAAACTAAGTGTTCTGGGACAGGTTCATAGCACAAACGAGTTGCATGACAAAGTTTAATACATATTAAACAGGGTTAGGGATTTGCTCAGAATTTTCCTACATCAAGTGTTTCTTGAAAGGACACAACTAGGAGAGGGATGCTAAGATCAGAGAAAATAATTCTGGCAAGCCGCTATGGAAAAAAGAGCATGCTGTTTCAAGTTCTTCACGGGATACAGAGGATATTGAGTGAGAAATGGAGGGAAAAGCAGTGAGATTGTAAAAAGACCAAATGTTCTCTATATGACACATCTGGAGGCTCCACGGGCCAAGTTCAATCTGCTCTATATGCTGGGTTTTTGGCCCTAGTCAGGGTGTCTAACAGGGTGGGGCCATAATTTGCTGTCCCCTTTGTCAAAGGAGATGGACTAAATTATCATCAA
>NW_015621078.1:0-1812 GCF_001515605.1 Sinocyclocheilus anshuiensis
TTATTAATCAATAATCTGCCCCTGTAATCATAATTTGTGTGAAAAGGTATATGTTATTGTGTTTCTACTAGTGTAGGAACACGTTATTGTATTTCTACTAGTATAGCTGCTGGAAACTGCAGTGAATTGTATAAATAGGTACTTTCTTGAGTTTTTTTAAATGTCTGTAGAGGCCTGTTTTTCCAATGAAAATCTGATCACAAATCAAGTGTAAATAAAGTTTTCTTCAGCTGAATATTAACAATTGTGCAAAATAAAATGTGTGTATAGAAACTGCATGAGAGCATAATGCATTATACCATGAACAAAATTAACAATTATCAGTGCATAAATCAATAATTCCAACAAATATTAATATATTTTCCTTCATTATCGCTGTATGTGGGCAGACACAAATCACACAGAACAATAAAATTACTCACTTTAAAATCAACTGTCTTGCTAACACTGAGCTCATTTGCATAAAATTAAGCTTCACAACATTGTCACATCAAAAAACACTCCCAGATCGGGTCGCCGACAGGCGCTGTCACTCTCTCATTGAAAATGAATGAGTTCTGGCTGTTGCTGCAGAGAGTTGTCAGTGTGAACGCCACTTTAGAAAGCAACAAAGCACAAATTACGAATTATGCAGCTATAAAGCAAGTGCAAAATGCATTACAGATACGGACTCCACTTTTCTGGGAAACATTGATCTGCTGTAAATGCGTAAGTGTGTGTGTGCAGGCATTCTGGGAGGCCAGTGAGATGATGTCCAGATTAAAGACTTGTGGGAGTCCCAGGACGCTCACTATATAACACAGAGGCCATTGATTAGCCATTAATGACGCATTGAGAAGCCATCTCCCCACCAGTACTCAATCATACCTCTAGAAAGAGAGAAAGTGAGAGAGAGGCATTAAGAAAGGCTCTCAGCATGCATCCTCATGCCTATGGCCAAAGCACAGCCGTGCTGATATTCAGTACAACAGCACAACCACAATAACACCCAAATCTAATTTAAAACAACAACAACTGATGCCCTTCAGAAGACCTTCAACAATTTCACAGAATAATTTTCTAACTCAAGGCAAAATCTGTCACTCCTTGCCAATGTCAGTTCCAGATCTTACTCACACACATCACTAAGTCATCATTAATGCAGTCAAACAGCATTAATCTCTGTTCTGGGGAACCATGGATTAATTCAAATAACACATCCCCCACATTTCTAATTATGCATGACATCTCCACTGCCATATTTAGGCGGCCCACACCCTTCCAGAGCGTGAACCGGACTGACACACATTCAGCCACACACACTAAACCAGGTTAGCATCAAGGCTGGGGTCCTCATTAGAGACTAATTAGTACTGTTGGTCAAGCAGGTCTCATTTTAGTCCGTACATTTGCTTTTATGTTTTTGCTGCTATGAAAAAAAAGCTCTGTTTTTGGATCCAGCTTGAAGATCTTCCAGATTCAAGGAAATATTATGCAAAACATACATAACGGATGACAAACATGCCGGCACATGCGCATATGCGGTAAGCGGATGGCGCAGTGTGGGGTTTGCTGCATAACTAAGCGCGTAGAGAGGAAGCCATCTTCTCTGGGTAGTGCCAAATGAATTCACTGAGGCTCTATGCAAATGTTCCCTGGGCTAACGAGCCTGGCTGGATGATTGGAGTGCCATTGAAATTCTCCTCTCGCACTGCACTCCTTCCTCTCCCAGCTTCCTATCTCTCTGTCGCTCCTTCTCTCTATCGCTCTCACACCATCTTTTCATGAATCGATCTATCTATCTATCTATCTATCTATCTATCTGTCTGTCTG
>NW_015621079.1:0-1843 GCF_001515605.1 Sinocyclocheilus anshuiensis
CTGAAAAGTCAAAAATTATTAAATCCCCATGAGAAATATTCAAAATTCATCAGAATATCAACGTGCCTAATAATCATGCACGCGGTGTATATACAGTATATATATTGAAAATGTTCTTCTGTTCTTCCTCTCAGATTCTAGTAAAGGACGTTCCATCTGCTCACTGTTACACTTTTACGGACCCCCACATCATCACATTTGATGGCAGGTAATGGCTCTACAATCAAAAGTAGTCAAATAATAAAAGTTGATATATTAAGCCCATGTTTTGCTGTGGAATTACCAGTGAACACTTTTCAATGCAAATGCAGTGAGAATTACATATAATATTGTTTGTTTGTTCACAGGAGGTATGATAATTACCAGATAGGCACCTTTGTGCTGTACAGGAGCACTGCTCGGCCGTTTGAGGTGCATGTGAGACAGTGGGAATGTGCCGGCATGACCGCCCATCCCACCTCGTGTGTCTGTGGCTTTGCGGCCAGGGATGGTGGTTATGTTGTCACTTATGACATGTGTAATGGACTGGCGGGAGAGACAAAGCCACGCCTCTCTGTGAAGAACGGAGACCTGCTAAAGAGTGGAATCCGTGTCAATGAGTCCTACCAAGGCCGCAAAGTCACTGTGAGTGATATTGGGTGTATATGATAACTAGAACATGTTCAAGATAGTAGAGTGGCATTAGTAAGTATAAATAATGAATGTAAACTTTTTTGTTTTTTGTTCAGATTACATTCTTGTCGGGGGCATTTGTGCGTGTGGATGTGGCTGACTGGGGAATGAGTCTGACTGTAAGGGCCCCAGGCTCTGATCAAGGCCACACTGAAGGCCTGTGTGGAACTTTTGATAGAAAGCCAATGAATGACTACCACAAAGAGGGAGGACAGTCTGTGGAGGACAGCACTTCTTTTATCAACGCATGGAGGTGAGACTTGCCATGCTTAATTAGTTCAATAGATGTTTAATATTTAGTACTTGGGGTTCATTTAAATTCATAACTGTAAGTATGAGCTAAAGTTTTAGTGATGCTTGCCTTAGATTCGTTTTAGGGATGCACCAATATCAAAATTATGGTTGATAATGATAATTAGCCAACAAACCAATAAACAGCTGATAAGCCGAAAATCTAAATTATTTGGTGTGATATATTTTTTTAAATAAAGCCAATATTAAAAACTAAAAAAATCAATCATTTTAAAAGCTGCAAGTAAATTTTGCCCTAATAATATTATAATTATTCATATATTTGTATTTAACAGTGCTATTAAATTGTTAGTGTTTTTATTTATTTATTTATTTTAAAGTCTTTTATGCTCAGCAAGGCTGCATTTATTTGATTAGACTTACAGCAACAATTGTAATATTGTGAAAAATTATTAACTTTCAAGATAACTGTTTTCTATTTTAATATATTTTAAAATGTAATTTATTCATATGATGACAAAGCTGAATATTCAGCTTTATTGTCACATGATCCTTCAGAAATCATTCTAATATGCCAATTTGGTACTCAAGACACATTTCTTATTATTCATTTCTATCTTAAAAACATTTGTGCTGCTTTTTTTATTAGTGTTTTTTATTTCTATCCTTTGTTACATTATGAATCTCTTAACTTTCACTTTTGATCAATTTGATGCATCCTTGCTAAATAATAATATTTATTTATTTTAGAAAATATGACTGGCCCCATACATTTTTACCAGTAGTGTATATACAATATCTATTGATAAATAAAAAAATATCTGTTAACCAAATATGGTGTTGATTTATTGTTAGTGCTGTCAAACGATTAATTGTGATTAATCGCATCCAAATTAAAAGTTTTTGTTTACATAATATA
>NW_015621080.1:0-1859 GCF_001515605.1 Sinocyclocheilus anshuiensis
AATAACATTATATTTGTGGTTTGAACTTTCAGCCCTGTAGATGGAGGACTCTCCAGTTGAGCAGGTTGGAGGAGTCACATCAGCTCATTTCTGTTCAGTTTGTTGTGGAAACTTGAATTAAAACTGGGTAGATTGTAAGGATACGGCCTGGTTTCAACAGAAACTATGTTTTGCCTTTGCGGCCGAGTGCACGTTGTGCCAAATGGTTTCACTATTGTGTGCAACTGTTGTGTCAGTTCTTGAGACCAACCTACCTGCATTATTTATTCCCTCAGTGGAGCGCATCCAGATGAAATACTACACCTATTCATTCAAAATGACAAAAGAGGCCATTTGGTAAAATGATGAAGTGTGTCTCATGGTGTTCCTCATTTGATAAGCAATAGCTCAGGTCCAAGATGTCTAGCAGTCAGCATGATAAAATAAAGATGGTGTGGGATGGCGTCTCATAAGGGTCATAACTTTAAACCGTGCCCTTCGGGTTGGTGTTGGTTGCGCACTCTGCATTTTCTGGAGGAATAGTGGCGCTCAAGGCCCCCTAAAATGGATAGTGCACACTGTGGACCTTGACTTATTGTTAATTACATTGTGTTGAATTAATTTACCCAGACTTTGACCTACACAAAATCAAGTATTCCTCTTGCGGCGGCACTTTTTCAGTCTGTAATAGTCTCATATTTATTGTTATAGCTTATCAAACATTTTGAGTAACTTCCAATCGCCTGTATGTGCCCGTATTGTGTTCGATTTCAAACCATAGAGAGTGTAAAACAATATGGGGAACAAGTCAACATAGCACTTCACAGGAAGGGGAAGGGGAAATTTACCCACCAGTCTTTGTGCACCACCTTAGTGCTACACAAAGTTTTTCTAATTAAAGCAGTGAAGCTATTTGAATATAGTGCTTTATATTATATTATATTATATTATCTAAATATATAGTATATTTATATTTAAAATATTTTTAAACATAATATTTCTTATGTAGGCATATATAGTTTAGTTGTTGTGTCTGATTTAGTGAAAATCAGAAGAGGTCCAATTGAAGCTCTAGGCAGTTGTCAAAGGAATGAAACGTGCTTGGCCTGTATTTCTAGTCTCTGGCCCCCATTTTAGAAGATAAATCAGATAATGCTGACCTGTCTGTCTGTTAGTGTGTGTTCATGGCTAATCATTGTAAAATCAGGCTAGAAACTCTTGTGGTGGTCAATGAGGCTGTATTTACCCTCTTATAACTAGTTTTCTGGATAGTGCATCATGAACTCCAAGCCAGAATGAGAAAATATTTGCATCAGAGAATCTTAATTCAGAGAATTCTTAAGATCAGGGTTTATCTAAAGGAATAGTTAATTTAGTAACGTTATCATTTACTCGCCATCATGTTGTTCTAAACCTGTATGACCCAAAAGAGCTGCTCTGTTCTATATAATTGAAGTGAACGGGAACCAGGGACAGTCAAGCTTCAAAAAGTAAAAAAAAAACAAAAACCTTAAATGTATTTTAAAAGACAAATGTCATATTCCAAGTTTTCTGAAGCCATACAAGATGTCTCTGTGAGGAATAGATTGAAATTGAAGTCATAATTTTTTTCCCCTGACAGATGTATTCACCATTCACTTTCACTGAATGGAAAAGAGCAGCGCGAGCATCTTACTAAACTTCTTGTTTTGTGCTCCAAAGAAGAATGGGTAATTTAATTTAAGAAATTAAGAAGAGTCAAGTCACACAAACATTAAAGTAACACAAGACTCAACAGCACATTTGTTCCTTTGCCAAAAGTGTTTTAAAGTGGAAGAATGTGTATAAAATCGATATTTACAAAGAAGAAATGTAGTGATCTGACTGACATAATTGAACAG
>NW_015621081.1:0-1859 GCF_001515605.1 Sinocyclocheilus anshuiensis
CGTGTTTAGGGTTCAGATCGCGCTATATGTGGAGAATAATGCATGCCAATCAGCTTTTTTTTAAAGTGCTGTTTTTGCAAATGAACTCTTCATTTAGAGGTAAAGTTTTGCCAATTCAAAGATTAAATTAATTGCACTGATGCCAAAAAATGGATCACAATTATTTATTTTAACTGAATGACAATTCTAATAATGAATCAATTCTGAATGAACACTAAAAGAAAGTGTGTTGTTTTTATGGAATTGCACATGAGCTCTACTTGTGCATTCAGACCTCCTCTTTGTTGTGTTTTTGGTTCTAACTGTGGACCATCCCGGGTGCTGTTATCTGTGCTGCATGCTTTTTTGCCTGAGCATAAGTCTGGAGGGAAAACTCTGTTTATCACCCTGCTTCCTTTACCACCAACATAGCAGCACTATGGGAGTGTGCGAGCCAGCATCAAAGATACAGCACTGGGTGCGGTCAGCCTGGAGATGGAGACGGGGAAATGGAGCATCTGAGAGATAGTGAGCTGTATCTGGGTCTCTGATAACTGCAGGCTACCTGATACACGCACACACTCACACATGCTTTGACAGAGGTGATATGCAGAAGGTCAGATGGGTAAAAAGCGAAGGACCCTTCCGGGTTAGATATAAAAAGGCTGTGGGTGTGGATTGTTTTGGAATAGCCGATTTGTTTCTCAGTAATTGCGTGACTAAGTATCTCAGAAGAGTGCCATGTAAACAGACACTCTCAAATGGTGAAAAATAGTGACCTGTATTCACAATTACAAAAGCAGCCCGATTAAATTATCTTTTTTTATATAACAGTAATGACTGATACAAATAAATTGTAGTAACTGTTAGCCTATATTTTGGTGAACTATCCATGTGTTCCATGGCGAATTGTATATTGTAAATTGTACTGAATAATAACAATATTTAAACAGTATGGTAAAAAATCTCCCTCACAGAAAAACGTTTGTTGTTTCAGTTGGGCAAGTACAAGAAATTTGTTTGCTGAGAAGTTTATATCTGATTCCATCAGGAGATAGAGACTGGGTGGGTTCCAGCCTAAATATGATGCCTTGTATTTAACACATTGCTTCAGCACTTCAGCGGGTATCTGGCACAGCAGAAACATTTCTTGCATCTCCAGTGGGGGTGAATTAAGCTCAACCGAGCTGAATCAGCTGAAACCAACCTAAGATCAACATCACACACACATAACAAAACAATAAAAAAAAGATAATTCCATTCAGCGTCATTCCATAATCTGGGTCACTTACAGGTCTAAAACATTGTAGACAACCAAAAGAAGAGACTTAATTTCACTTAAAGGCATGGTTTACTCAACAATAAAATTATAAAATGAAATTCAATGGGGTCCAATGGAACCCCACTGATTTACTTTGTATGCAAAAAAGGAAACACTGAGACATATTTTAAAATATCTTTTTTTGTTACTGAAGAAAGATCATATAGACAGTCATACAGGTTTGGAAGGACTACAGAAAAAAAAGGATTTTTAACAAGAACAAGCAAGCAGTGATCTGTGATCGGGTGATTGTATCACAAAGGAATAGCATACATCTACAGAGGGAAAACATGTGGGGAATGCACACCTACATTCTCACAGATCATCTCTTGTCATGTCATCTCTTATTTAATTTGTCATCCTTAATTAAAAGGACTGTCCTTCTTCCATCAAAAATCAAAACACCACTGAAATTTCCACACACACACATGAACAGAGAGACCTAACCAGACAAACCAGCTGCTTAGAGTAACTGGGGAATAGGGCTTAAGATAAACTTAAGATAAGTGAAAAGACTAAGTTACCATGACAGGATTGTTTCCTTTTAGTCAAGTAAGCC
>NW_015621082.1:0-1859 GCF_001515605.1 Sinocyclocheilus anshuiensis
CGGAGACGAAGGGGGAGGGTGGGGGGAGCTAGCCGAGGCCTAACTACTTCCCTCACGGGCCTCGTCTCCTCCGCCACCACCACCGCAGGCTCTCCGTTTGGGTAGGGAGGGTGGGTTACAGTAAGCGGGGAAGGAAGTGGGGGAGAAAAATGGTGGAGGAAGCGCTCGAACATCTCGCGTGAGGATTTTTTTTTTGTCAAGCGCTTATCCGAGGCAGAGATTGAGGCCGTGTGCGGCCGTGTCAAACGTTGGCGCGAGGGAAGGAAGGAATCTTGGCGTTCTTTTTTTTTTAACTAGGTGCGCTAACCGCGGTAGCCACTGGTTACGGGCATTGTGTGTTCAGTTAGGCCGCGTGGTTTCTTAACGGAATATAAGGCTGGAAAGGTCTAGAAAATGCCGTTTTCTGATTGTTGTGGTGGGAAATCTCAGGCGCTGGAGGGAATGGAGGAAACATTGTCCTTATTCTCAGCTGCACGTTGCTTGTGTTTTGAAGCTAACAACATCCGCCTAGTGCACTGGCTTCGTTACTTCGAAGTTTACATTGTTTAGAATGGAATAATCTTCTTAAATAATCTACAGTAAAGTGTATATATTCAAGTGTTTAGCCACTATTAAGCTGCTGTGTGTAATACTGTTTACATTTTTTCAATGTTCAAGCCCCGTTGCCGTGTTGTTTACTATTAGCCATGTGTTGACATTTCGTGCTTCCCTTTCTGCAGATTGACATGTGATTAGCACCTATTTTACAGATAATAAGGGGCCACCTGTTGTTAGATTGCTAAACTTTAGTTTTGAAGTTATAATAAGACATTGCATCACAACATTTAGATCGTCGTGTATTTAAGAGAACCATTGATTCTGTTCTCTCCCATTCATATAACTTTGTTTCAGGCACTTTGTTTTTTTTTAGACATATTTTTTTAATAGAACCCTTGTATGCTGTCACTGGATATACTGTATTTTTAGTGTGTTTACAACTGATCACGAGGCAATTCTCTGTTGCACGTTGTTTTGTTTTTGTTTAGATTGTTGGGTTACACTTTATTTTAATGTGTCCTTGTTACAGTGTAATTACACATGTACTGAGAAATATTAATGCACTTCCTATAGTTGTTATGTTAGAGTTATGTTTTGGTTTAGAATTACTTGCTATAGTAATAACATCAAATGATGCATAATTAAAAGCAAATACATGTTTAAAAGGACACTAAAATAGTTTATTCCTGCTAGTATTGGCTTAACTTGTTTAAACTGAATCTTAACTGATTGTATTTGAATGCAGAGCTAAAAATGTTCATCATCTGATACAATACATGTATTGTGTAAATGCAAATTCTTATATTGTACTCGTATTTAACATTATGTAATTATATCTGTTATTAATTTCTGTAATTACATCTACAGTTACACTGTTGACCCACTGTTAAACCTAACAACACCAAGAAACCTGTACCTAACCTTAACCGTATCCCACTTCAATAGCAGCGAAAGTGTTTTGCAATACAATAAGTACATTGTACCTAATTATAGTAGTAAAAAACAACTAATGTGGAACCTACATTTTTTCTGTAGTGTGGAGTTGTAGTTCGCCATCATTGTGCAGTAGATGCACTTAGATACATTGCCCTTCTTTAGCAAGACCTGTGTGTTTCTATAGAACTGTTTGCTGTGCTTTCTGCCTTTTTTTATGTGCTAGATGATTAAAGGATCAGTTCACTTCCATAATAAAAATTTCCTGATCATTTACTCACCCCCATGTCATCCAATATGTTCATGTCTTTCTCTCTTCAGTCGCAAAGAAATTAAGGTTTTTAAAGGAAAACATTCCAGGATTTTTCTCCATATAATGGACTTCAATG
>NW_015621083.1:0-1861 GCF_001515605.1 Sinocyclocheilus anshuiensis
TTGTTTAAATTAAAATCATTCATTTGTAAATATACACTTATAGGCAAAAGGCATTCACAGGCTCATAGTTTGATCTATGAAAGAATAAAACAACGCTGCCTTAGTGATTTAGAAATATGACTGAATGTGGGTTCACAAATCTGAATATTTTGGCTCAAGGTCAGCGATGAAAAGATCTTTTCACTGAGAAATTATTGCTGCTTCATAAGGCCATGACATATTAATAGTGACGAATGACAAGCTAATTACATAACATTAAAAGACATTATGCATGCACAAGTTAAACAAGTTCTCATGCTGCCATCTCCCCTGTGCTTTGGTGTAAGATGCAATAAAGCCATCTCTGTATGTATCAGTCTTCTTGTTGTTTGCAATGCATATAATGTTGTTTCAAATTCAGTTCAATTTCATAGGCTTTTTAATTCAACATAAAGCTCACAAAACTGCAGACTCATTCATTAGGCAAAGACATTATATGAACAGCTGTGGAATTAAAACTGTGTAGTATTGTAGGAGTGGACAAACTCCAGTAATAAAAGATATCAATCACTAACAAATCAATCCAATATAATTCTGTTTGATGATTTCTGTTGGATTTTGATTAGCATCAATCACTAACGAATCAATACAACTTCAATATTAGTGGTCACTAACACCATAGACTTCCATTTAAAAACATAAATCACATAATTTGCACAAAAGTTCATATTTTCCAGTATTTTTGTTTGATTGTGAGTGTCTTTTGTATTTGAGGACATCAAAACAAAATAAAAGAAAGGAAATGATTTGGGACAGAATAGATTTTTCCCAATCTGTTTCATCTACATAAGCAATTAAATATGGACAATGTTATCGATGCAACCTAAATTATCTTCTTCTTTTTTTTCATTTACAAAACACATGGAAATAGTATAAAGTAGGTTATAAGATTATATATAATAATATTTGGTTATAAATAGTAGGCATGCAACTGTATTGCTACAGTTGAATGTATGCAGCATTGATATCAAAATTAACTAATCTGCACATTTATTCAGAGGATAGCACCGGTTTTGAGAGCTTATATGGAATTTCAAGTTGAATGATTTATAATCTGGTCATTTGGGTCGATCAATGTGGCTGCATCTTACTGAGACGAGTGCTATTATCCATGTCTTACTGAGAGAGAGATGTAATGTGACATGCCTTCATGTCAGTACCAACATTAAAATGATTGAAGAGCTGCATATGCTTATAATCCTTTTCATTCATTCCACATATTTCCTTAGCCAAACAAGTGTGCAATGCTAACATCCTGAACAGCCTAAAATGTGATATTTTGATATTTGATTTGATATTTCTCTAATAGTGTACAATGACTGAATTGCTTAAGACAATAACCATCCACCAAAATATCATCTTCTTCCTAATTCTTACCTAATTAACAGTATAGCATAAGAACTTGATTTGACCACCGGTAGTCCTTAAAACTGCAATGCCTGGCTTAGAACCAGTGTCCTGGGTTTGCTGTCTCTTGCACTTTCAAAATGATGAAACTGGCCCCTGATCAGTACTGAGGTGCACACAGTCTTAACCTGATATGGAGCATATAGAGATGGAGACTGAATGGTAATGTGAGTGTCGGGAAGCTGAAATTAGAGGCGAGAACTCCATTATCGCAGCAGAGCGGATCATAGAAAGGTCTGACACTAAACCCCTCCACATCACACACTGATCTGATCTAACAGCTCATGCTCCACTGCCAGACAAACAGAGAGACAGATCCCTGAGACATCAACTTAGTGCCAGTTTCAGTTCAGGACAATAACTTTAACGCTAACTATGCACTCTAAAAAATGCTGGGTTAAATACAACCCAGTGC
>NW_015621084.1:0-1861 GCF_001515605.1 Sinocyclocheilus anshuiensis
GTTGCAACGTCTTTCTTGTGGGTTTTCCTTTTCATTTAGCTCCTAAAGCTTTTTCTGGATGCTAAAATACTTTTTATTTAATATGCAGAGTCAGCTTTAGGTTGGTTCCACTGAATAGTCTAAACAGTGTGGCGCTTTTGAAACATGCTCTATTTGTTTGAGCATTCCAACGTTGACTCAACCAATAGCATTAGTTTGGAGTGGGATTGTCTGCATGGGCGATTGATAACAGATAGGGGAATGTTTGGAAAACCTCTTTGAAAACGGTAATTATTTTTTACTAGCTTGTAATTGTGGAGGATAAAAGAATCTAAATTTGGATGTATTTGTTCACACAGAAATTAATTCTGTATGATTTTCTTCCTTTTTTATGCGCTTTTCCTTATAATGAATGTCAGTAATGATCCAAAAATGACTAAAAGCTTAATATCAAGTCATTTGTGTGAGTAAAAGGCTGAAATTTACGTCGTTTTTCAATGATAATCTTTTTTAACTGCAGTGCAGTTCTCAGAATTCACTCATGTTCATGTCAAATATGGCAGGTCAAAAAATATGACACCAGATTTGAAGTAAATAATCCCAAATGTCATTTGTTCTCATGTGTCTCATAACCAATCAAATTGTGCCAAATTTGAATATGAGGATATTTCAATCACATAAATAAGATTTGAGATCCATTGTAGTGGTGAAGAAGATTTCCAGTGAATGAGACTTCAATTTCACTCTGTTCTTCACACAAAGCCATGGTATAATAATGGTAATAATCAGAGGTGCCCAACCTGTCTACAACGAAGGACAAAAACTTGATTGAGGGCCATGGGATGAAAATAAATGTTGCATTATATTATATTAATATTCTCTAGATTTAAAATAAAACAAAAAGATCACTTAGAAATGAAGATGTGTGTGACATATTCCCACCCTCCTGTGATATTGCATGTCGGGCCAAATCAATAGTCATTGCAAGCCAACTTAGTGTAATAGCCATATGGAGAACTTTATTGGCTTTTTTAAAATGTTTTGGAACATGATAGCACCTGGTGGTACTACAAAAGTGAAGCAATGAAGTGTAAGAAATAATTATTGCCCTTTCTATGTTATTGTGGCTCTTGCTTACTCTTGCTCTGTTTTTTTTTTCGTGCAGCATCTAAGATTCCCAAGCCCAGAGAAGGTTTGACGCTCAGACTCCCACCACCCCCACCCGTGCCAGGCCCAGTTGCAGCTGAAGCGAGAATCATGGAGGAGGAGAGACGGTCTCCACAGAGACCTGCGGCACAGCAGGAGCAGGATATTAACGAGACAGCCAGCAGTCCGGTCCACACACCTCACGTCAGCAGGGCAGGGTCTGCCGTACTCAGGTCAGGAGAACAGAGAGACTCACACACGGACACTCATTTACACTGAGTAATAACAATCCAATCATTATTTGGGCTGAAAAATGTATTCTAATTTTAGTTTGCAGCTTTTTTAGCATCAGCCTTTGTGTTTTTACTTTTATGTTTCTTGATAGTGTTTTCTTTAGTTAGTTTTAGTTTTCCTGTTGACTAGAAACAATCACCCTATGTTCAAAATGGAATACTACCATACTACATACTGCATACTGTGCAATATATGTAGTATACTGCATGCTATACTCCTTGTTGTGTGTGTGTGTGTGTGTGTGTATGTCACTATATGTTTTTTTGTACATTAATGTAAAATGTGTTAAATGAAAATAAAATAAAATTGAATGGAAATCAGTATGTAATGATAAACAACAATAATGCTTTGTTTTTTGTCATGTAATCTCACTGCTTTAATACATTTACATTTAATGATTTAGCAGATGCTTTTATCCAAAGCGACTTACAAATGAGGATAA
>NW_015621085.1:0-1834 GCF_001515605.1 Sinocyclocheilus anshuiensis
CATTTCAGGCTGCAAAGCAACAACATGTGATTATTTTAAAGGGGGGTGATTCTTTTCAGTACCCACTGTATTTACTTTTAATTACCTCACTTTACAAGGACATTTTTATTCATCATCATTTTAAATTAGTGGCATTTTTGTGATTAAGTGCTGAAATTATCGTTAATGGTTAGTTGGTAATTGCAGTAGCAATAAGGTTGAGTTATGCATTTAATATCAGATATACACAAGCACCCCTCCACCCCATAATAAAAAAGACAACAAATGAAAAAACAACAGATGGGAGATGAGAGCACTCTCAATGTGCGAGTTCTCAGTTGCCATTCGCCCAAGTGCTTAAACACACATTCTATGTGATTAACAGAGAACACACATTAAGAGCAACTATATGAGTCAGATATGGGAATGAGACTTCAGAACAAAAATACAAAATCACTTTCACTTTTCACTTCTCCCTCCCACTGATTGTTAGTCTGCGATTTGCTACAACAAAATATTTAAAAGCGTTTCAGATGTTCAATAAGCCCACATCAGTTCCTTGAGATATTTATAAAGATATCGATGTGACAATTACACCCAAGTCTCTTCTAAAACGCAGAGGTTCAAAGGGAAATGAACCTCCAGTTGCATAAAAGACATTCCAGGTGATATTTTTTCTCTTTCTTTGACTCTTTCTTTTGCACTTTAGAGATAAAAAACTAATGGAAATTAATTGCTGAAATAGTTAAACAATCATTCAGTGTTTAATTCTGGAAAAGATGAGTTATTCAGTTAACTTCTGAACAGTCATTGTGTTAAGAAATAGGTATTCCAACAAGTAAAAAGCTCTTGTCTGGCATAATTTGTAGTCAGTTTGAAATAATTTGGACATATGCTACCATTTTATTCAGTAAATGCATTAAATTGATCAAAGGTGACAGACATTAACAATGTTACAAAATGTTTCAAATAAATGCTCTTCTTTTCATGATTCCTGAAAAATGTATCTGTTTTCACAATTTTTTTTAGAAAGCACAATTGTTGTCAATATTGACAGTAGTACAAAAAGTTTCTTGAGCAGCAAAAATCAGCTATTTCAAATTGCAATAATATTTTATAATATTACTGTTTTTATTGTATCTTTGATCAGATTAATGTAGCCTTGGTAAGCTCAAAAGACATCTTTCAAAAACATTAATAACTCTTACCCCAAACTTTTTAACACTAATGCATATTTGTCTATCTTTTAAATTATTACTACTTTAATAAAAATTTATGCAAATGGACTGATTTTGTTATGATATTTAAAAAAATGATCATACTGAAAGTAACTCATGACTCAGAGCTGTGAAGGACAATCTCAGTGTCAGTAACGGTTCGACCTCTGGGTTTCTCTGTGCTGTTATTTCTGCAGGCGTAGCTGACCACGAGCCTATCACCTTTGACATCATTAGCACTATAATCCCTCCACTCATTAGTGTATTAATAAAGGCTATGAACATCTGTGAGTTTCATCGGCACACAAAGCACATGTATGAATGACTTTCCCTTATTTAATGACAACAGTCTCCCTCAAGCACCCAGCAAAGATCACTCATGACTTAATATTCCCGCAAGCCAGCCAGTCAGCGCAGTAGCCTTTCTTGTAAATTCTGTACAATTAGTGGCCTCTTGCATAGCCGGACACATCATTTGATTTTAACCTCCTCTGTCCAATTAACAAAATGTAGGTTGGAAAAAAAAAATGGCAGACGCTGGGGCAAATTAATTATGTGTCCTGCAAGATGTTAGCCAGCGAGCACCATACCAAGCTGCCATTGGAGGCGAGTGTGTGTGTGTGTGTGTGTGTGTGTGT
>NW_015621086.1:0-1809 GCF_001515605.1 Sinocyclocheilus anshuiensis
TTTTTTTTTTTTTTTTTTTTAACTGGCTGACTGACCATAGGTGCTCTTTTACGTGTGCTTCTGTTTTAGAGAGACAAGGTGGTCTTTCAGAAGCTTGGTCATGTGACGTGGTTATTTGGGCTCAGTTCTGGGTCAGAAAGTCTTAAGGCTGGTGTCTGTATTGTCAAGGAAACCTGTTGTTATAGAAACCACCAACAGAAGACACTGAAGGGAGAAGTTAATATGGACAAGGGGCTGAAAGCTGGAGCGCACTTAGTGCCATTTTACACTTCACTGACTGCGTGTGTGTCTGTCAGTGTAAGTTCAAGAGAGTGTGTGAGATGAGACCAGACTGAAGCCCTGAACACTGCAGGAACTTATTAACTCTTCAGCTGTTACAGTATAATGTGATATGAAGATTTTTAAACTGCTATCGCTGCGTTATTTCAGATTTATAGTAGATAAGACTATACATTTTTGGGGTGTGAAGCTCAGGGCTTGGAAGCAGAAGTTTGCTGCAAGCTGTGGTCCATCACTATTGTGTCAGTGAGCAAGCTCCAGGGGAAATGTGCTTCTGATAAATGTACTGTAAGCTGCTTTGTCTGCTAAATAATGTCATGTCTGGATGGTGAAGCCGTTCTGTGAAAGTCTCACGAGATTGGTGTTTGCTGCAGGCGCGGGTACAGTTGCTGCGGGACTCCAAATAAACAGCACATGAATGTCGCTCAGAATAAAGGTTACCATCCAGACACAGCTGATACACAACTATTTGATTCCCTTCTGTTTCCCTCCCCTCTTCTCCACAGGACTGGGTTTTCCTCACAAGATTTTGCTTCCTGACTGATTTTGGCCGACTGAACTTCAAGTTCCGATACCCCAAGGTAAACTTAAAGACCTATATTTGAATTTTTACTCATGAGTAGATTACTAATGTTGACAATCTTCAATATTTACATGGATGCATAATACATCAGTAGCACATTTAGGCCTATAAGTATCACCAGTTATGTTGGATTGATTGATTGATTGATTCAATTGATATTAGATATTTAATTGTACATGCTCATTTCGTTTGTTTTTACATTTAGATTACCTTTGCTGTCATTTAATTCTTCTTTACAGTTAATCTTTAAAAACACTAATGATTTAATAACACTGTTAGTTGTAATCACTAGCACATATCAAAATAAATATCATTTTTGTCAGACTGTACAATATAATGCCTAGATTCAGTTTAAAAGCATTTAAAGCTATATTTAGTTTGTTGTGATTTACACACACACACATATGTATATATTATGATATTTATGAACTATCATAATATACATCTAATAGGCAATAATCGTTATTATATATATACACATAGTGTGCTCATAAGTTTACATACCCCTTGCAGAATGAGCAAATTGTGAATAATTGAAACAAAATAAGAGGGATTATGAAAATTGCATGTTATTTTTTTTTATTTAGTAATAACAGATGTTTACATATACTCCACAAGACAAAATAATAATTTAATTTTTAAAAATGACCCCATTCAAAAGTTTACATACCCTTGAATCTTAACACTATGTGTCATTTGCTGGATGATCCGCGACTATTTTTATATTTTGCGATAGTTGTTCATGAGTCCCTTGTTGGTCCTGAGCACAACAAACAAAATATATTATAATTCTAGTTGAATCAATGTCAATTATTAATATAATTTTAATTTTCATAATATAATTTCATAATTTTCATATATTGTTAATAATTTTCATATATTGTTAATAATTGTTATATATAATATATATATATATATATATATATATATAGTTGTGCTCATAAGTT
>NW_015621087.1:0-1863 GCF_001515605.1 Sinocyclocheilus anshuiensis
GCTACAAAACAATTTATTCACATGCCCAAAATCCCCACACAATGTAATCAAAAAGATTCAGATGTTTGATTATGACACACATTATACCGGTGCTGAATTTCTGTAATTGTGATGTAGCCAATGTATTTCTGAGTTTTATTGTTGGAGATAATTGTGTGTTGAATATCTGTGCTGATTTGCAAGTAAGAGACAAATGTCAGACCATCTGCTACCCAATAGACTAATGAGAATAAAACATCTCACACACGCCGCACACACATCAATTTTCAGCCGTCCTATTGTGGCTTGCATTACCGCTATATTTTATACAGCAATCCCCAGACAGCCATTCAAACATCTTTATGCATCCAATGTGTCTTACAGAGCGATTTGATTTGTAGAGGGCAAATCAACCCTGCAGCTCGAACATCACTTTTTATCCAATTATGCGGCAAATAAGATCCGTGAAATATTACTCAAACAGCTCTGAAATACCGATCTTGGGCCAGTGTCCACTTTCCTGTCCATTAACACCAAAAATGGCGTCGTATACCTGAAAGGAAAACGGCACCCATGAGGAATCTCGCCATACAGAAATGTGCCTGTGGCAAACTCATTGAATCACATTTACTGGCACGTTTCCTGTCTAACAGCGTCCGGCTACATGCATAATGCACGAGGTGAGAGCAGCTCAGTCTTGAAAGCAAGAATAAACACGACGTGTGAAACAGACTCCATGATAACACCCGTGTTAGCAAGCGACAACGTACTATTTCTCATTTTGTCTTTGCCTCTCTGTCTGCCTTTAATTCTATCTACTTCCTCTAAACTAAATGAGGATGATTCCACACCTTTATTTGTGTGCTGACACCCACATCCAAAATAGTTCATACTGTAGCTTAAAAAAGAGAGAACAGCAGTCTTTCAGTGAGTCGTTTTTGACTAAAATCAACTAAAAACAAAAAATCCACAGGCCTTGAGAGATGATGAAAATTCTGTTATCATTTGCTCACACCCATGTCATTCCAAACCTATTTGACTTCCTTTCTTCTGTGGAACATAAAAGTTTAGCAGAATGTTCACAAGGGAATGAACAATATATTGATACCACATTGGTCACTGGCCGATATTAAGAGATTTTTTAGATAAGTAATGGTGGATTTCCTCTATTTTTATCATTTATATAATTTTTAAAAACACTAATAATTGATCATTATTAAATGTAATCTTTAGCCAGTGTTTGTTATTGTTAACTAATACTATTAAAATTGAAATAAAATGAAATATAAAAAATAGATGACAAACTTAAAAATGAGAAATGTTGCCACTGCAACTAACTGAACTAAAAGAATTTAGGTTTAAGCATTAACATTACTAAAACTAAAACTGAAATAAAAATAAAGCCATAAAAATAAAAATAGACATATAAACAAAAACTAATATAAATGATAAAAGCACATAAAATTACTAAAACTTAAATCTAAAATTAAAATAAAAAATAATTTACAAAAATAAATGCTAATTCCTAATATTTGTACTATAATAGTATATAAATACTAGTAAAATAACAGTTTTTAGCAACTGTATCTATATTGCATGCTGTACATTATCATGATGTGATGCTGAAATAACATTTAAAATGACTGATTAATTTTTTTATGTGGATAAAACAAGATTTTAATAAGCCATTAATCCTTTATCGGCCGTGACATGAAAATAATTATCAGTTGATCCATATCTGTCATTTTCTGCAGTTTTAAAAAAGTGACCCTCTAGCATTAGCGTTTTCTATTCTTTTGACTTGTTTTCTTTTTATTTATTTAAAAAAGGACCCTCTATCACTAGCATTCTCTATTCTTTTTCTATTCTATCTACTTGTTTTCT
>NW_015621088.1:0-1863 GCF_001515605.1 Sinocyclocheilus anshuiensis
AAAGTAACTAATTACATTACTTAGTTACTTTTTATGGAAAGTAATTCATTGTGTTACGTTTTGTTACCTGGGCTGGGCTTGCTTATTTGTTTTTTTATTTTTTTAAAAACCCCGCAAAAGTTATATTTGTGAATCAACTGTGAAGGCCCTTTCACACCAAAAGTGAAAACAATAAGCCTGAGGCTGAAGGAAGTGCCTCTGCCTCTGCATCTCACTCCCAGTTTCTCTCAATATGGGACAGGAGAGGTGTCAGTCAATAAAATTGGAAAACTAAGTAACTTGTGTTACTTATTTGAAAAATTCTGATATTTTGTTGTAAAGTTAAAAGTAATGCGTTACTTTTCTATTTATTTGAAAAAATAAATCTAATTCCGTAACTCTCATACTTGTAATGCGTTACCCCCAACACTGCCTGGAAATATAGTTGATAAAATGGCACTGGTTTACTAACTTTATATGTACAGTTTAATCAAGGTGTTTCATGGCAGAAGGTATGTTATGAAACTTGAAACCTGAGTTTACTGTTCATTAATCTGGAATCTTGCCCTATAGTGCTTCTCAAAAAGTGTTTGTAAAATGCAGAATGTAAGTGTTAATTTCTGTGGAGAAGGATATGAATAAAGTGATTTCTTTCTATGGGCCTATGCACACAATGTAAAGCATCAAATTAAAGGCCTTAACTTTGATTTAATCCTCTTGATACACAAGTTTTGTAAACCACAAAACCTTGCACAATGAGCTTGTTGGATAACAGCTGTCTGAAAGGTTTTCTAAGCCCAGATCAGTGCTGACATTTGTGTTTTAATGAAGACAAAAGTTAATCTGTGCAAATGATAATACAAACAACCCAATCTGTCAGCATCACCTAAGAATGTGTTTCTACTTTTCTACTCCTTTTCTAAATCATTTAGATGGCATATTTTGCTAGTTTGTGTCAAATATTTATGACAAATAAACTTACAGTTTTATCTAATAAAATCCTTCTTAACACTAGCCAACAACAGACGGAGCTTGCCTTTCTTCTGCAAACTCCAGAAATTGAGTCACTATAAAATATCTACCAAGAGAAAATTGATCAAAAAGGGACTGAAACTGTTTGTGATATATTTATTTACGTATTAGCAAATCATAGCCAAAGAGTCCTAGTGTGACAAGATATCATCTGTAAGGTAAGGAAAGGTGTCGATGTCCATGTGCATTAACCACGTGAACTGCACCCGACGAGACACTCTTTTACAAGCATTAACAACCAAATCACAAATCATTCACCCCTGCTGACAAGCTATGGGTAGCAGACTGTCTGAAGATATGGACACACACAAACACACACTAAAAACAGACATAAAACCACAACAGCTTTTATAATGACCAAAGTACAAAATGCATCTGACTTCCAGTTACCTTAACCTTTGATATCCCATAAAAACTCACCACATAAACCAGGGATTTTGTGGGAAGACACTGAGGAACGTCTGTGTTTCAACAAAAAGCATGAAGTTTGAAGATCTAATTACAGAGATCAATGGATTCGGCAGGTTCCAGAAGATGCTTCTTTGCATCAGTTTTGTAGGACGATTCACTATACCGTGTCACCTTTTATTAAGCAACTTTATCGCCGCCATCCCATCTCACCACTGTGATATCAGTTTTCTGGATGCTGAGGGAATCTTTGGGAATCTGAGTCGGGAGCAGAAACTGACTGTCAGTATTCCAGCTCAAGATGATGGGACTCCTGCTTCTTGTCACATGTTCTCTTATCCTCAGTTTCATCTGTTGACAAACTCCTCTAGCAGCGCAGAACTTCCAGTAGTCCAGTGTCAGAATGGATGGGAGTATGACAACAGCACGTTCATCAGCACTCTC
>NW_015621089.1:0-1868 GCF_001515605.1 Sinocyclocheilus anshuiensis
CCAACTTCATAGGTGACAGCTGAGCCCTGCCTCAGGTGCGTGAGTCAGCGAGAGAAAGAAAGAGCGAAAAGGAAAATCCCTCCCACTGTTTTTCTCCCATAACCAGGTTGTTTACCTTCAGGCTGACTGTGTGTGCGTGCACATACGCGTGGGAGAGTATGTGTGCCGAGCATGTGAGGGGACTGCAGGCCTCCCAGGGCTTTCATAGTTTGTTTGTCTGCTTAAGGAAGTGTGAGGAGATTTTACACGTTAGCATGGAGAGTGAGTGACCATTGTGAGCGCAGATTAAAGTGTTCACATTTTAAAATGTTGTTGTGGATGTAGTGAGGATGATGGTGAGGTTTTTTGTACTAGTAGAATGAGTGAGATCCTCTTGATTTTTAAGAGTTCTTCACACTGTGCTCTCCATGGATATTTAATCAGTGTTAAATAGGGAAAAGCTATGCTATTGCTTCTAGCTATGCAAGCTCACTTTCACTCAATGTTGCATTCTGAAATTCACATTGAGACACAAATATGCATTGCATTCTCAGTGTTACCACAGGGGGTGCTATAATAGACTTTAGAGCAGTGGTTCTCAAACAAGGGGGCTGGGGCCCACTAGGGGCCTCAGCAAACTTCCAAGGGGTCTCAAGATGACTTAAAATGTTTTAAAATATGCAAAAACAACTACAAATCAAGATATTTCCTAATTTAATTAACACCAAACTTCTGTAATTCTGCAATATAATTATTAGCAATTATTTTAAGTACTTCATCTAATTTTAACGCTTCTAATTTCTGTATGTTTTTTTTAAAGGATGAGGGACCTTTAAATATTCTTGTTGACTGTGGGGGACCTTGAAGTCAAAAAGGAGGAGAACCACTGCATTAGAGTAAACTTCTATCATCTTCTTTGGTCAGTTTTCTTTTTCAGGTCACCTGAGAACCTGAACTAAGAACTGTGCAGCATACCTAGACACATGGGATCTGTTTTCTGATATTGTAAAACAAATCTACAGGACTGGTCCTCAACATGTTGGAAGTGCACTTTAACTGGTCATCAAACACTACCCCCAGGTTTCTTCCTCACAGTTGTATTGTTGAACCCTAAAGATAGTGATCCTTTGTTCAGGCCGAGATGTCTGAAATCACAGATACAAGTCGAGATCATAGGGTTGTCAGATTGAAACGATGGGTAGTCTTGCATACATTCTGCAATTATAGGACAAGCTGTGTGCCTTTATCATAGAGCCCATTGTGTTCATCGAGACTTATAGGGGACAAAGTACTGAGTCCTGAGGCACCCCATACATATTTACCCAGCACATTCATGTATGCTTACAAACTATGCAGTGAGACATCAAAACTCAGACGGCTGAAGACTGAGCAGTGGACTGTCCCGAAGACAGCATTCAAAGTGTTCATACTGACAAAAGACCTCCCATAACCAGGTCAGCATCCAGCCAGCACAGGTAGCCGAATGGCGCCAGGGAAAAGTCACACCCTTGATATAAAGAGAGAGACATACACACACACGCACACAAGTATACACATGATTGTTTGCCTGGTGAAGCTAAATTAAAAACATTTAAATTTATTTTTAACTTGTTTATTTTAATGTATAACGAACTCCGTTTTGGTTATATCAGGCATCATAACATTGCTTGTTTGTTTGTGTGCGTGTTTGTATTGATAAATCATTAGACATCAACATCTCAATCAACATCTGTTGATTTCTCTGGGTAAACTCTTGTGATAATGGGTATGAAGTCTTACCATACTCATGATATTCTTTTACTAAAAGTAAATGCAAAGATGGGAGATGTGTATGAATGCACTGATAAAAATATTTCGCTCGATTTACTTAAAAAAAAAAAAAAAAAAAA
>NW_015621090.1:0-1866 GCF_001515605.1 Sinocyclocheilus anshuiensis
GCAAAGGAGTCTGCAACTGATGTGATTGAGGCTGGGGAGCATAAGGAGGGGTGAGCGACCCTCCTTCTCCTCGTCTATTGTCATTACGAAGCATTGTGTTTAAGCTAGGCTACTAACACTGCTGGTTATGATATAGTCTGAGAGGCCGTTCACACTTAACTTCTTTTGCATTCCACTACAGTTATTTTCCATTGTTTTTCTACGTAAACGATCCAAAGATTTTATTTATTTAAACTGCCATGCGTCGCGTTTTAAAAGCAAAAGCGTTTTTCGGTGTGACTGTTCCCTAACAACATTTTAGTTGTGACGCTGGTGCACAAATCGCGTGTTCTCTTGAGGGCCGTTCACACAGAACGTGAGGCAAAGCGCGAGAATCGAAATAGTAGCCTACGCGAAACGTTGAAAAAGCATGGCAACGATTAAAGACGTTCGTCAAGCGATGTTTACACACACACACACACAAAAAAAAATAAATCAAAAGAACACAAACGTGTTCGGTGTGAACATTCTTGACATATCTGCACTGCATAATAGTGTAAGTTCTCAATGCTGGCAGATTTTTTAAACAGTCATTCTCTATATGACCTGCAGGTGGAGGTAGAACACTGAGAATGAACGTTTGAAACTCTCAGTTAGCGTGGATCAAGCGAGAAGGGTCGATGAGAAGAGCTAGTAAAACAAAAAATAAATTACAATAGTGGTAATAAACTCTTTCCATCCAACCGACCCCACCGACCGGCACCACTACACTACATAATAAAACCAATCAGCGTTTCATCTCACACCGGTGATATTTCATGAGAAAGCATTTATGGAATATTGAGCCATGAATTGTGCATAACATGTGCTCCTGTAAAAACATATGAATGATATTCTATTGTGCTGCTAAAAGCATTTTGAGTGATGCACACGGAACTAAGGCTGCGCTTTTTTCTTTTTTAAGAGAGAGAGAGAGATGTTTAAGAAAAATGTTTTGGAAGAGGAAAAATATGACTCAATAAAAACAGTCTTTTCTCGAATGTCTGCATATTATCAGACCATGATAATCAGATTTTCCATGCTCATGTATTCCCATGCATTTCACAATGGAATCACTGCTCACATTCTGAACTGCACCAATCAGATGCAAATCTCATGCATGAGATTTTATTAGACATGAGAGGACCATGATTTGTGACTAAATGTGCCAAAACAAATAAGCAAAGGCACACTGCAAGGGATTTCATGAGGGTCTGGAGGGTTGCATCCTAAAAAGTAGCCCACTATTAAACAAAGTTATGATAGCCCACTATCACAACTTTGCATGATAATCCATAATTGAAAACAATAGTTAAAATATGCTCCTACCAGTGATTTAACCAAACCCAGTGCCCTTGGGAAATGTGAACAGATGTTCTTGAACTCTACAAATAAAATGAGTGACAGCAAAAATAAAATAATGTGTCTGTTTTGTTATGCTGAAATGTGACAACACCAAATTCTGTATTTAAATGCAATACCTATGGATCATAGTAATTCCAGAATCTGTATTTAATAGATGTAATTTCAAAGTAAATTACATGTCTAGATGAATGAAGTCCATAATTACAACTCTTTCCATTAGGTCTTTTTCCTTCTTTTTGTTTCGACACAAATACTGAAGAATGGCAGTTAGACATTAAGGGTTAATTTCACAGCATTAATGTAATTTTATTATAATAACACCGTCAATAACAGTCGACACTGCTTCACATATTAGAAACCACATCACTTCCTTCGGCTCCTAAGGCAGTGTGTTACATAACCTCCCTGGAATGGTGATGGTTCATAGAAGGATTGGAGATGAGAATATGCATCTCTATACTCACACCACAGGATTGTAAAGCT
>NW_015621091.1:0-1868 GCF_001515605.1 Sinocyclocheilus anshuiensis
AATAACTTCATGTTTGAGACTTTATATGTCAATGAGAAGAAGTGAAGTACTCTGGGACATGATGTCAGTCATGCATAAACTAGTAAGAGTAATTAAGAACATGCCTATAGCTGACTGTAGCGTTTTGCATTAGGCTTACAAAGCCTGTCATGTTCTCTGTTATGTTTAGTGTTACAGCCCGTAAAGCATGATGCAGTAGCATTTAATGTGAGGAAGTTCGAAAACTCCTCATTTATTATGGTGTGGCACATCATACAGTTGATTCTGCTCAGTTGATACTTGACACCCTGTGGATTTACTTCATAAACCACGATTACTGAAGGGATAAATTATCTTAAACTTCACACTATCTTGATGCTAATCAAGACACTAGAGAGACACTGTTTCCCAAAAGAGTTTTATTGATTATAAAATACATTTTGAGTAAAATGCTTCATGCATCAATTTACAATTTTTTTCAGGACTCTCAAAGTTAACTTATTAACGTCTCAAACATAATTAAATATGTTTAACACGCTATTTGTTTATTTATTTGAGCACACTTTATTTAGTTTGACATACATATACATGCTTCATTTTGTTCTGTTCTAAAATCTGATTGGAACATCTGGAGCAGATTGGAACTGATCGGAGTGCACACAAACACAAAGATGTCTCTTGTGGAGGACACGTTTATCAGTAAATGATGACCCTTTTTACAGGTTACTTATGAATCAAATCTAGATATCCTGTTTACAACAAATGTATAGCATTTGCATTCATTGTATGGTGGAATTTAATTATCGTTGAAGCTGAGCATTCATCGAAATGTTAATGCGAACACCTGCGGAGGAATGCTGGGAAGATTACGCTCAAGTGAAGAAAGTTGTTTTATTAAATTACTGCAGATTTGCATTTTCTGTGTGTTTTGATTGTTCAAAAGTTTGGGGTCAGTAAGATTTATTTATTTTTTGTTTTAGACAGTAATACTGTATTCAGGAAAGTTGACATTAAACAAACGTTTTCTTTTTCAAATAAATGTTGTTCTTTATATTATATAAATGCTGTACTTTATATTTGTCAAAGAATGTATCACCGTTGTCACAAAAATATTAAGCAGCACAACAGTTTTCAACTGATAATAATTTAGAATATTGGAATAATTTCTGAAGGATCATGTGACAATGTATTCACAATTTTGATCAAATAAATTCAGCCTTGGCAAGCATGAGACTTAACGCCTCCAAACTTTCGAAAGGTAGTGTAGTTTTAAAATAATATAGGGTGTGTTTTTTTTATATATGCATGTAGGGCACATATTTCTTCCATCCCCAAAAATTGCTGAACCTCATCATTACACGTATCTGTTATTTATAATAAATAATGTCTGTTATTTATTTTATTTCCTTAAAAAGAAAGTGTACTGTATGTATTATCATGTTCATTTTACAGTTTTTGTTTTAAATGGCAGATTTAACAAGAGACTTGAAACTAAGCATTTGTTTCATTTTAGTATCCTAAGTTTAACGTGAATTCATCTTCATCGGGTCCTTGACCGGACAGAGCATCTTAACTTCAGATGGATGCGGGGAGGCAGGTTCAATCAGTGATATGCAAGCCAGAATGCTTTCAGCTAGGACGCGGGGTCACGATGCCTACCATCAACAACTGCGGCAGGCACACGCGTCTGAGATTTGATGGGACCCAATCATCAGAGGCTTATCCTTCCAATGTAGGTCAAGGACCATGATGCAATTTCTCAGCGCAGCCAGATGATAGTTATTCAGTTTGAAAGATATCCAGAGCTGTGCTGGCACACAACGCATCAGCGTGGCAGGACTGGAGAAAGGTCAGCCTCGTATATCTCAGGCCTTCTGTCACAGGAACTT
>NW_015621092.1:0-1870 GCF_001515605.1 Sinocyclocheilus anshuiensis
TGCGCAAAAAATCGCGTGAATATGAACGTGGTTTTGCGCAGCTCAGGAGACCTGAAGGAAGGGAAGAGCTGAAGTTCAGACATTGACTCATACCGCTTGCTGTTTCAAAGCTGAATCAGGTCTTTTTTTTTCTCACCTAGCTCTTGCAATTCACCTGTATTCTGGTTGTCTGGAAAATCCATCTTAAATTCACATAGTAAAAGTTTGGTAAAGATTCTAAAGTATATGCACAATTACAATTGACATGTACCACCCTCCCATTTCTGTTTAGTTTTAAATTTATAGTTTTGAAAGCTTACAAATCCTTCTCACACCCCTTGTATTTAGTAAATTAGAGTCATGACTGCACCTTGAGATCATAATGTTCAATATTATTAAGTAATTAAGGTGATGAATCGGTACATAAGTCATTTTTCTCTTGCTTCCTGCTTATACATTTGTAAAGTATTATTGTTGTTATTATTAATTACTGTTTTAATTTACTTGTAATTGTTGTTTGTACTTTGATTTTGATAGATTTTATGTCATTTAAAATTGATAGCTCTGGTCTTGAATGCTGATTGGTAAATATCAATCAGTCCTTTCTGTTCATGCAGATTATGTGTTTTAGCGCTTCAGGAGATGGTAAGGTCAGTGATTATGCATCTCTCTGCTGCCTCAGACCCTCTGGAAACCCTTTCTGGGTCAGTCTGCTACTTTTTCTGTCTGTGCCCAGTGACTCATCAATGAGAACATGGGCCGCTCGTCAGGGCCCACAAGACTCGGCGCTTCAGCTTCCTGTGCTCTATAAATACCGAATCAAAGTGGAGCACAGGTCATGGAGAGGAACACTGCTGGAGTCTTATGATCATTATTAATGAGTTTGAGTCATCAGATAAAAGTTGTACTAGACTTTGTGGGTCATGAGATGCCAACTCAAAGACTTCATGGGGCCAATTCAATGGGGTGCAGTTTAAAGTGTTGAACTCTGAGTGAACTGGTTTGAATGTGTAATTAAAATAAAGCATGTTTCTTTGCTATGTACTGCACAGCCCTGCACTGCACGTGCTGTGAGAGGCGTAACAATAGGAAACTAAGACTGTGTAGTCATCTTAATGTGTTGTGTAATGAATCAAATGCACAGGGATCAGAACATGTACAGACAATGAAGCGTGATGCTTGGGTGATGCTGCTTAATAATTTATGTTGTGGCATATTAGTGATGACATAGTGTTGCAAGTGATTAATATATTTGATTAAATACTGGTTAATTAAAATATAGCTCTAATTATTTGTGTTTTCTAGGTTGTTGAAGCATTTGAGCAAGTTCCAATAGTATTAATACAATAAAATGAATTAACTGTCTTTCAGTGCAGGTAAAGGTTCACTCTGAATGAATGTTAATAGTGTGGTGCTGAGTTGATTGTATCTGTACTGTGAGTCCTCAGGGCTTTCTGCTGTCAGTCGGAGCGTGTGAATGTTGCCAGTCTCTGCTGCTGCCAGCTTCCAGTGCTTTGTACTGCTGCAGATGTGAGCGCAGACTTTACCACACAATAACCTCTCTCATTCCCGGCACCCTGCTGTCTGACTGTCTCTATCTCTCTTTATCGCTGTCCAGGAGAGCTTTAGTGGGTAGAAAGACATACTTAGGAAGCAATTTCGGAATGTTTCACCAAAACTAAACATTTCATTCTGCCTCTTTTCTCAGATGGAATGAAGTTGGATGAGCGACAGAAACAGGCGAAGGAGAGGCGGGAGGAGAGGACAAAATATCTCGGTAAGACAACACAAGGAATACAGTGAGACAGCACCCCCTGCTGTCTGGGGTCTAGATGTGTTTGGACAAAAAAAAACACTTCATGTCATTCATGTGTCAAACTCCTGAGGCTTG
>NW_015621093.1:0-1872 GCF_001515605.1 Sinocyclocheilus anshuiensis
CATCAGTGATGTTATATTACTGCCATAGCCAGTCAAGACGTCAACACGTGCCTCAAATACCAGTCATACTGAAGGTGTTCTCATAGCCTCAACACCATGACGCAGCATTTCATTCCCTTCCCAAGGAACCGGGTTAAATACATAACGGTGAGACATTTTTGATGGTTGCAAACATTTAAGTGAACGGAAGTGCTTGTCTTGTATGTTAGTGTCTTTAACCCGCACAGCTGAAGCTGAAAACTCACTTAAAAACGTTACACACTGAATTAAGCTAGCTGCTGTTAGCATACTAAATGTAGCTAGCTGCAAAGGCTTGTACACAGATGCAAACAGTACACGGCAGGAGGTGTGTTATCAAGACACAAAATCTCAATAAACATTTTACTACATTGTCAAAAATATCTCATCACCAGCAAACTATATACTTTTAGAAAGGAGTAAAAGTATACAAGTTGGCATAAATTTCAAGTAATCAGGGCAGGATAGAAGAACAATAAACCAATGAATAAGATGATTAATAAAAGTAAAATAAAGTATAAAAAAGATATACAGTCCTGTAGTATACATCTAGGAATGCATTACAATAGGTGAGAGACATGGAAATAATACTGTATATTGAACCCTGAAATCCCCACCAAACATCCTAGCATCACAGATAGTGGACAGGGATAGTGGAGAAATGCCAAACATTTGGGGAATATAGGGACAGAATGTGCTCTCTCAGGTTACTCAGACAAAAGAGCAGCGAAATTTGAGAAACGGCAGCGCTATCAGAACACCAGATAACAGCAGCATGTGCAATGTCTTCAGCTGCAATAGAGAAAATGCCTTCAAAACAGATCCAAATTAATACACCCCAACATTCCCATTCAACTAAAGTTAAAATGCCACACAGATAAATATTGCTAATAGTACATTTACACATGTATAAACACAAATATATACTTGCTTTAGCACACACAACCCTTTTGCCCTTCTCCACTGTCACAGTGTTCATATTTTTAGCACTGCAGTGTACTGGATGAGCTATTAATAAATCATTCAGCAGTATTATATTTACAGCAGTGCTGTCATCTACTCACTGTACTCTCTTTCAGCACTGCTGTATTGTCACAAAATAAGCTTTCCAATAAACAATCTTGTGTTATGGATCCTACACCAAAAATAAAAAGTTCATCTTGTTGGATTTCCCAACATGTTCTCATTAAACTTCAAGGCTTTAGTTCATTTTGATAGTTTGCAAACATAAACAATTTCTGTATATACATCTTTGTAGATGACTGTTTATGAATACTTTATTTTCATAAATAAATTACTTATTTTATTTTTAGTCCCATGTGGATTTTGTTCTGTTCTGAATATTTGTAAAAATGTTGCCTTATGTGTTTCATATGTAAAAGCAGATATTTTTACTGTAGATGTTAATATGTTAATATGCACCTATGAAAACTAAAGAGATGGCTTTCCATATTGCTTCATGAAGAACCTTTAACAACCATGGAATCTTTCGAGTGCAGGAAAGGTTCTTTATAGTGGAAAAGGATTCGTCTGACAGTAGTGTACAGAGTGGTATATAAAGTGTCTGATGCTTGTAAAGTGACTGTGGCGCAGAGAAGAATATGCTGACAGGCTCAGGAAATAGAGTCAGCAGTCTAATAGGGGCCATTCAGCAGAAACTTTAGTTTAAACAAGTTAAATCTCCACTGGACACTTGTCCTCCGATGTCCTTAGTGTTTTTCGCTGCTGTCATATGAAAGTAAACATGAAGGCCACTGAAGCATTTATGTGTTCCTTTATAAGCTGATGAGCAGGCAATAAGGTGGACGAAGATGAGAAGAAAGAGAGCAAGTTATATATATATATATATATATA
>NW_015621094.1:0-1872 GCF_001515605.1 Sinocyclocheilus anshuiensis
ATTGGTTGGTGCACAAGGTGTTAATGGCTCAGAAGTAAGTGATTGCTTACTACAAATTCAGTAAGCAAGTGTCAATTTCATTGCTTAAAGGGATAGTCTAACCAAAAATAAAAATTGTTATCATTTGTACACCCTCCTGTTGTTCCAAACCCATTTGACTCTCTACTGTGGAACATAAAAGAAGATGTTTTGAACACTGTTTGTAGCCAAACCATTTAGGTTCCCATTGATTTCCACTGTATTTCTTGCCCATACAATGGAAGGCAATGAGAACCAATGTTGTTTTCGTTACCAATATTCTTTGAAATATTATGTGGGTTAGGAAATGACAAGAGGATGAGTAAATTATCAAAGAAAGACTTGACTTGGTTATAAACCAAAACACTTTTGCGGTTACAGGGGGACGCTGGACCTGTTGGCGCTGTGGGGCGGAAAGGCCCTCAGGTATGCAACATTGTTTTGTGTCATTGCTTCATGAAGTCTGTTCTTAGAGATTGCTCATAAGCTGAAATAATATAAAACCTGTCCTGATTATTCCTCCTAGGGGCCTAGAGGGATCGAGGGAGACAGAGGCCCACCTGGTGATCCAGGATCACAGGTAAAGTTTATCATGTAGGCTAGCAATGCACATACTCCTACTCCCAATGAAGTAGAAAAACATACAAATATGGGTCTGTTATGATATTCAATCAAGAGTAAGCTTTGTCATGATTGTTTTTTTCCACAGGGTCTTCAAGGTCAGGCTGGTCCACAGGGTCTCAAAGGTGACATGGTATGTTTTAAAACTTTTTCTGTGTACATGTAGAATATGTACAATTACATGTGTTATGTGTTTATAAAATGGAAGCCCTAGATGTTTTTGTTTGTGGACAGGGGCCAGAGGGTCCAGCAGGTAACAGAGGGCTACAAGGCATTGAAGGGCCCATGGTGAGTCTGTTTGTCAATATATTAAATGTAATCTAAAGGGAAACATTTATACAATTCATTATAAACTTACATAGCAGACTTTCAACAACCAATATGGCCTTAAAGTTCCATTAAATTTTACCCAGCAATATTTTAAGTTGCTGCTGTGTACTGACAGACTGGAAACATGCCTAGTTTATCTATTTTTGGTTTTGTACAGTAGTAAATCTATTTATATATATATTTTTTGCTGATGATAATTCAGTTAGGAGTTAATAATTACCATTCATTCATTTAGGGTACAACTGGAGATCCAGGTCCAAAAGGCTTTCCAGGTGTCACAGTAAGATATCTGATTCAAATCTCACCGTATGTTTATTTGACATTTTAGTTCATATTTGTAAATGTATATCCTTTATCATGTATTACCTCAATAATTAATTTCTCTAAATTCAGGGCAGTAGGGGACCAGATGGAGAGAAGGGTGACAGAGGACCCAAGGGGAAAAAAGTAATCACCAGCACACAATACATTCAACACAATACATTCAAAAATTCTAAAGCTTTAAAATGCATAATTGGAGGATTCAGGAAATTGCCTATTTATGATTATACTGTATGTTTTTAGGGACCAAAAGGAGCATCAGGGATCATGGGTCCACAGGGTGAAAGGGGCCAGTCAGGCCTCCCCGGTTTACCTGGTGTCAAAGGTCATCCGGGTGCTCCAGGTGTCCAGGTATACAGTTGCACAGAAGATTCCCTATGACATGCCTTACTTTATATTCTTTATATGCATATATGGCATAATCTTTAACAACTGAGGTTCAAAATAAGATTTCTTGACAAAATACATTTGTTTTTCTCTCACCCTTTTTTCCCCACAGGGTATAAATGGTGAAGTAGGTCCTCAGGGAACACTTGGAAAAGAGGGTCAAAAGGTCAGAGTGCTTTATGACTTTCAGGTGGA
>NW_015621095.1:0-1872 GCF_001515605.1 Sinocyclocheilus anshuiensis
GAGATATTTTTCAGGTTTTTGGCTGAACACTAAGAATGAATAAAGTCATTTCATCAGAAAAGAACATTATGATTTACTGTATGTCTTCCATATATTTAAAAATAAATAAAAATCCAGCAAAAGTACAGCATTCTTATTTCTATTTCTTTTCATCTGCTTTTAATATAATCAACACTTTTGATTTAAAAAGGCTTAATTTTAATGAATATGAATTATTTAGAAATAAATTGTAAACACTAAATAATAATTGTTTTGGTACTTTGTTGTTTTGGTGTCAGACAGGGGTCTTTAAAAGAGAAGGGATCACGTTCAATTTTGAATAAAACTGAATGGTATTTTAAGCCTGATCTACAAGAACATGCCTATAAAATATCACAATAAAATATTTACATACTTTATTAAGTTTACATTGTAAAGCCATTCAAATAATTGCTTTATAAATTATGTACAAAGGCAAATACTTGCATGAGAGCTCTGTCTTTCCTTTTAGACTGAAACCAATGTCTCTAGTTAAGCAGGAATGAGCGACAGACACATGACCCAAAGGGTGATGTCCCTCTCCTCCGTGACACTACTGCCCCTCTGCACACACTCAGTCTCACAGCCTCTAGAGCTCTGAGAGGCATGTACAGCACGCCGTCACCTACATTTAGATCAGAAGCACACTGTGCTGACTGAGTGTATCTCTCACCTCCACACAAGTCTCAATCTCAGAGTACTGGTTCATGATGGGCAGGATGGTCTCCATGCTGCTGTGCTCCACCAGGTCAGATTTATTCCCCACCAGGATCAATGGTACTCTGTGACAAAACAATAGCATTAAAACATTTAATAGCTTCAGACATAATGAAATTCAATTTTTTTTTTTTGATTATTAAAAAACCCTAGAGAAATGTCATCAATGTTCCTCAGGAAACGGACATATGAGAACATACAAGTATTACATTACAAGTACATAGATTATGGATTATTTTTATATAATTATAAAAATGTTTATAATCTATATTTTTTAAAGCAGAAGGGTTATCTTCATGGCAAGAACAAAGTAAATAAAAGTCAAAAATAAATGAACTACGCAGTGAGTACATGGAAACATTGTTAGTTTTTTTATATTTGCTGAACTGACACTAACAACCTGTCAAACAGTTATATACATTTATTTATTTAGCAGACGTTTAATCAATATTTGCATAGTTATATTGTCAGAGCTCGACAATAAGAATGGCCCAAATGGCCAAGGGCCAGTGTGAAAGACACTCACGATACAACTGATGATTCTGTTGCATTTAATTGTGCTATTGCTGGTAATTTATTCTTTCATTATTATTTTATTATTTATTCTTTCATTATTGACTGTTTACTTGTCTTAAATAATGTTTGTATTATATATATACACATACACACACACATATACATAAGGATTTATTTTTTAACGTCATGTCAGCAGCTTCATGGTGAAAACAGAATAAATAAAAGTCATACAATTAACAAAAGGCTATATAAGACATTTAAGGTGAATCAAATAATGTTTCAAATTTATATTAGTTAAGAGTTAGACTAGCATTTTTTGCTGCAGCATCAAAATTTAAATTGAGAATTGTGGCGGGGGCCAGTAAAAAATTTGGCAGGGCAAGTAAAAATTTGAACCACTGGCCCGACTGGGCCAGTAGAAGAAATCCTTAGCATTGAGCCCTGATTATGCAAATATAATTATGCAAAAATACATTGTATCTCATTTTTGTTGTACATGACATCTCAACACTACTTCAAGAGACCCGAGGTCTCCAAGAACCTGGCAGGACGCCACACACCTGCTGTCCTTATCTGTTCTTTCATTGATGAGGGGAATCCAATGACTCGTCACCTACAGGA
>NW_015621096.1:0-1858 GCF_001515605.1 Sinocyclocheilus anshuiensis
CAGGATTAGGTGATCCTGGGAAGAAACTTTCCATGGCTCTCCAAATCCAGAGAATGTCATGGGAATTGTCTCTAAACACAGGCGCTGACCCCCCTCTTGACACACACACACACACACTTACACTCATAGCCACATATCACCACTGCATGAACTCGCTGCATTAACATAAATAGAATGAGAACTGAGAACAACAGAGCACAACAAAAGAGCCACTGTGAGAGCGAGAGAGAGAGAGAGAGAGAGAGAGCGCAGTGAGGACGTGTGGAAGTGTAGAATACAGCGCCATCTACAGGACACATCAGCTCATGTAGAAAGACAGACTTGGGCACATCATAAAACACTATTGGAGAACGTTAACAAAACGGCAATCAAATAAAATAATTTTACTTTGAAAAAAATCAGTAAAAACTACTTTTTTTTTTTTTAAATGGTGAGTGTGGTACCGGTTTCAAAATACTTCACTAACAAAAAGTAACAAAGAATACCGTGGTACTGCCTTATTTTTGGCACATGTGTCTTTGTACCATGGTAGTAACTGTGCTATTCTTTAAAGTACCATTTAAATTCCACTGTACAAGAATATGTCCATTATTCAGCACCGAATTAAAGTACCGTGGTATCATGCACATTACAGTTCTTGTTTGACATATTAATAAACAGTTGTGTGTTTTTGACACAATTACACACTGATATAGTGGATATATCATTTCTTGGATGCTAACTGGTCAATAAAGTATTCCAGCCGTGCTAAAACACACTTTTATAAAATGCAAAATGTATATATGTAAGATATCAAATATTAAACTTAGTTTACATGACTGGATCTACTACAGAAACTACAGAAAACTAAATTTTAATCAAATAATGCAATATTTTATTCAATAACCATTATATAGAACCAATCTGGTATTTGAGGTCATGTTATTTTGTGAATATCGTCACTCTGTGTTTATTTACAATGTAATTCATATTATAACACAACCTTGTTTGCTTTTGCTTTTATACATCTTTCTACAGCTGTAATTCCTCTGTTTCTCTTCCTCTTTAAAAAACAAAAACATACAGACACAAAGACTCTGCATGCACACAGATAGTTGCATAACCAGTTCTTTAACTTTATCAATATTTTATATTAAAATGAATTCGTGTATCTTAAGTCTGGTAAATGTTCACCATTTTTAATCAGCTTTTGCCTTTAGTAGTTCAATTGAAATGATCCTGCAGTGAGACAAATTAATTTGTTTTGCATGTATTAACTCAATTAACATAAAAGTGGCATAATACTTATAAAAGAGTGAGCAAAATGCAGTTTAAAATAGTTCTGGATGCAGTATAGCATGTCATACCATAGAGAACTTATATTTGTGTTTTTGTGTGCATGCAGAGTTTGCTCTATGTGATTTTTCTATTCTCAGATGCATGTGTGTGTATGTGTGTGAGAGAGTGGTCTGTTGTTTGGAAGTGGACGTGTTGGGAAACTGAAGTTGTCAGTGCAGAACTGAGTGGTCATTACAGTCGCTGTGCACTTCAGATCCGCAACTCTGACACCAAATCAATGCTGCTTTTCCACCTTATCAATTAATGCACATGTAATTACAACCGTGAACAATCGGCTCTGAAAAGCCTCTGAGACGAGGCGGTAGGGAGGGAGAGGAGTGGCGGGTCGAGGGCACCATCTAACACACCACCTGCAACACCTGATCCGGTGTGGGACACGAGGTCCGCCGCGGGACGAGAGGTCTCGTGTTTATCAGCGCTCTGAACGAGACTTTGGGTGGGAGCCAAGAGGCAAATGGACGACCCATGAGAGCGGCAGGAATAGAAACAGCTGGGGAAACCTATTAGAGAACACGGCACA
>NW_015621097.1:0-1872 GCF_001515605.1 Sinocyclocheilus anshuiensis
TTCATTTTCTCCTGCACTCACCTTGTAGGTAGACAGCACAGCGTTCCTGTCCTTCATCTCCATTAAAACAACAGTAAAAAAGCTCTTACAGGCTATAATGCCTCTCGCTTACATTACTGGTTGTTTTCCCAGTCTTGTGACTCAGCACTCTGATTTAAATTATTCAAAAACAGCGACTGACATGCTGATGGTATTTTCGTTATAAGTAGACATGAGCGAGTGTGTGTGAACATGATTTGGCATCGCTAGATTGTAGCAAGCAAGTTGAAATGCGATATTCGGTGCATAGTGAATAGAAAATAATTAGCCAAATCTTTTACTAGTCTCAAATTTGTCAGGTCACATGGGCTGTCTGAACCATGGAGGTCTAGAATTCCTGGAGAAAGTTAATGACAGTTATTCAGTTGGAAAAAAATACTGTTGTATATCCATTTTAGTTAAACCCACACTAGCAGAATTTACTATAAACCAAGCCACTCTAAAACACTGGATCATGAGCGGCATGTTTGTAAATGAACACCGTGCCGCACTTCACTCTGAAACACACAACGCATATATTTAATTAAATCACATTCTTTGCAATTTGATAATTGCACTAAGCCATATTGAGATTTCGGTTTTATTTCGATGAATTATGCAGCCTTAAGATGCGACTTGGACACTGTAAATCTCAAGTCGGACAGTCTCTTCCTGTCTAAATAGGTGTTTCTTGGCCAGAACAAGCTGAGTGTGGACCAGACTTTATACTTAAAGTCAAAGTCTGACTAAATTTGTACACGAGGCAAAATATTGGAACCTCTGCTGAATGAAGAATATGCTGGAACTGTAATCAGCTTCCAAATCTTCACAGAACGTCAGTCATTTGATGTGTCACGACTGATCTAATTCCTCTGACTAATTATATGTTGGCAGCATGGTTTGATCAATTTAGTTTGAAACTTTTATATTGCATTATTAATTGAAAGCACATTATCAGGGGTCCTGTCAAATGAAAGCCTTCCACTTGACGCACAGCAAAATGCAGGTTGTGTGAAATCACAGCTGCACTGCAGTGATGGACAGATAGTGACAGTGAGTTTCTGGGAGCTGTGGTAAAGAAAGACTGGTCCTGTCACATGTCCAGAGCCCTGGGCTTGGATGTTTTCTTCTCTGATGCCTAGACACAGTGACTGGCGTGACGAGCCCCAGCGCCTGCTATGACGATAACAAGCAATGACGTCCCCTGTCTCTCACTCGTCTCCTTCAGCTGCTCTTCCCTCTTTCACGGTGTCTTTTCCCACTCGTTTCACTAAGCCAGGGCACTGGACGAGGACTCCAGTCTCTGTAACAGTGGCAGTGCTCTGGAGTGCAGAGAGGATGCCAACTGTGTGCTTCTATTAGTTCAAGCAATCCTGCTGTGCATGTTATCACAACCCTTTATGATTGATTCATTAGCAGCCAGATTAATTTTACAACTGTTTTGTAGTGTTTACATACAGGTCAATAATAGCTAAATAGGCAATAGGCAAATATATGGTAAAATGTAGAATCTAAATGTAATAATAATAATAATAATAAATATGTAATGATATATATATAAGAATGTAATTGTAATAAATTAGATTATAATCCATATGCATCATTCCAAATGGGGTCAGTAATTTTATTTATTTATTTATGTTATTCTTTATTTATTTACTAATTTATTTATTTTCCAATTTTCAAAAAGTTTAGATTCAACACAACTGCTTTTATCATTGATAATAATAAGCAATGTTTATTGTGCATCAAATTAGCATATTAGAAAGATTTCTTAAAGGGATAGTTCCTGAGAAATGAGAATTCTGCCATGAATTACTCACCCTCATGTCATTCCAAACCCGTAAGACCTTC
>NW_015621098.1:0-1873 GCF_001515605.1 Sinocyclocheilus anshuiensis
CTCCTCTCTGTGAAACCTTGAAATATCTGCCTGTGAGGTACGACTAAAGCAACCTGTGATGTCCAAGTCAGAAAGGGTCGACAGGAGGAACTGGTGGTCAATAAAGGATCACTGTGTCAGCCTTCATTATCAATCTCTCTTTAGTCATAAAAGTCTGATGCTCTCTTTTGTAAGGCTCTTTAAATCTAATTTCAACTGAAGTGCTCCCCACAATGGTTGGCTGCCGAAAGATTTTATGACACCAAAGAAGGATTGTAATTTACACCCGGTCATGGGATTTGCATACTTCTGAACTGCACTCTGGAACATAGGAAGCTTACCAATTCTAGGTTCTTCCATACGGCCTGGCCTTAGCACCTCATACCTTCATGAAGTGCATGGATGCTGATTAGGCTCCATTGCAACTCCAGGCAATTATGACAGAGACCTTGTCAGTAGCTTGGGGTGCAGATTTTGAAGGTCACAGTCTTTCACGTCACCTCTTGGCATTCAAGGTCACTCTACTAGAAATTTTGTCAGTCATCTAACTGTGTGTCTTTGGAGGTATGTGGTGCGGTGGCAGGCTGGGTATATAAACTTTGTTCACATACATACAGTACACTTATACGCAAAGTAAACCTTAGCAGTGGGTTTTGTGGTTAGGGTAAACATTTATCTTTGTGGCCTCTCTTTGTGGTTATTTTATATTTGTATTTAATTTATATTACTTATATAGTAAGATTATATTTATGCTCCACACAGTCTGGTAATCAATCTGACGATAGAGATGTCTTCCACTGGTGATGCTACTCCTAACAGCAGTGGCCAATCACATTCAAGGAATGGAAAGGCACCAGATATCAATCCCCTCCTCGTCAGAAAGGGGTGAATATGTCCTCTGAGTGGAAGATGTCTCTACCGCCAGGCTGATTACCCGACTGTGAAACATAAATATAAACTTACCAAACATGTTTCTAGAGTTTATAGCATAAGTTTTTCTAAGTTGCTTAGATAACATTTACCTGGGGTCTATGTTGCAAATAATAGCTATATTATTTATTTAAAGATAAATAAGCAGTTATCGATCACCATTTTTGTTTCTCATAAGAAGCATTACAATTGACTTCCATTGCTACATTCAGTTAAACAGCATTGCATTTATCCATCCTGTGTTCACATAATTTATTTGTTTCTAATATTTAATTTAGTATCTTCCTTCTTGTTTATTCATTTATTATCTATCAGCAATGATTATTAATTTATTGGTATCACTAATAGTTGTGGTATTTACTCCTTGCATGTCTGTTGTTAATAAATCACATTAATTTTATTACAACTATGTCTTTCTTGTATCAATGATCAAAGGCTCTTCTAGTTACCCGAATTCTCACAAATGCTTCAGCTAAATAAAATAAAATAAATTACATTACATATAAATTGGATAATAACATTGGATGTGTGCTACTAATGCTTCATGGGGCATTACATTGTACAGTAGCCTATTTCTGAAATGTGAAACTACAGATTATCCATTCTCTGTTTTATCACAAACTGTTTAATACTTACCCACTGTAAGATAGCATTTATCACTGCAGGCTCATTAAGATTCTGACCAGATTTGACCCTCAATCTTACAATTTGTTTCTTTGTACCTGTTACAATATAAGAAGTGGTATTTATTCCTGGCCACTGGAAATTTTAAGAAAGCAACATTTATATCTTTAATATACTTTTTTTGTATGTTACAGATGATTAAAGAAGTATGATGGCAAATTAACATATAAAGTTTGAATACACTTGTTGACCAAATAGGGTTAGAAGAACGACATATGGGGTCTCACTTGGGAAACCAATCATCTCTGAGTTTAAGAGAAAACGCCAATGAGAATTGGCT
>NW_015621099.1:0-1872 GCF_001515605.1 Sinocyclocheilus anshuiensis
AAATAATGATCTTTAAAATAGCATCATATGACCCCTTTAAAACTGAGTGGCTTTTAGAGGCTTTTAGTGCTTAGCAACTTAGCTTTTAGTGTTCCATGCTAGTTTTATTCTAACCAGCAGTGACAAGCCACAAAATATTTTGTTGCCCTATGCTCCTCTAAAAATTAAAGTGGCGAAAAATCCATTTTGTTCTGAAGTCCGTTTTCAGTGACAGCAGAAAAATGACTGAAACTTTTTATTATGATACAGTCTGACTCAAACACGTACAACAAACACTCACTCCTGCGTCTTTTTTCCATGCGCTTCTGTCTCTTCTCCTCTCTCTGTCTGGCCTCCTCTTCCTCTTGGTCTTGTCTACACTTGTGGAAGTTCTCCACCACCACACCTACAAACATGTTCAGCACGAAGAAGCTGACGATCAGCAGGAAGGAGATGAAGTACAGAAGCATCCAGGGATTATGATTCCTTATGGGCTACAAAAGAAAAACGGAGAAATCATTTAGATAGAAATGGTGGTGACATTGTTCAACTAAAGAAGTAATTTTCATAAAGAAATATTCATGTCTACATGTAATCAGCATACCGTAGTAACAGTATATTAAGCATATATATTTTATAAGCTTGCACATAGTTTTCCTACCATTATTTTGTGGAAATGGTAGATGCTCACTCTTGGCATTTACTTTGCTGCATTTAGAGTAATTCTGCACATTAATTTAATCTCATAAAACTCACTAATTTAGGACTGTGACAACAACTTGTAATGAATTTAAAAATGCAGGTCATAAGGCTTAATGTTTTCACTCGTCTGTACATTAATTTATGTATTTTGATACTGCTCTCATCTCCAAAAGCATGTTTCTTCAAATCATCTCATAGCATTCATCATTAGTTTGGTCATGCCATGTTCCAAAATTAATAATATTCAGATATTCAGAATAATATTCCAGCTGTCTTAGTTAAACACTAATTAAGTTTATTTTTAAGAATAAAACTACTTAAATGTTGTAAAAAAAGAATTCAATTCAATTCAATTCAATATACTGTACACTACCATTTAAATATTTGGGGTCAGTAAGATTTTTTTATGTTTTTGAAATAAGCCTGTTATGCTCAAAAGACTGCATTTATTTGATCAAAATACAGTAAAAACAGTTTAATAATATTACAATTTAAAATACTTTCTACTTAAATGTATTTAGTGTAAATTATTCCTCTGAGGCAAAGCTAAATTTACAGCATCAAACTATTGGAATACTGGTTTAACACAGCAAGTAGCATTAACATGACACATACATAATCAGAATATGAAAATTTACATTACAATTTCAAAGCACACATAAAAGTCATTGTAAGTTGCCAGGATGAAAAGAAGGCGGAGAGAAAGGAGCCCATCAGTAAGAAAGCAAAGACAGGAAATGCGACAGGAAAAAAGTGCAGAATGGAATGGAAACTCTGTACTTGTCTTATTGTATAGGCAACACAATTGGTATTTGTCACCACACAAAAGATGGGCCGCTGTAAAGGACACTATGTAAACCAGTTGTGTTGAGTCTGTTACTGTCCGTGGACTCAATGTTTCTGTGTATGTGTGTGAGAGAGAGTGTGTATAAGACCTCTCAGTGGAATTAAATGATGAATGTTCTGTCTCTCCTCCTCAACCTGCTCATTTTGGTGTCCTCCACTGTATTTTTATCTCTCTCTCCCTTATTCTTCAGTTCAGGGCTGAATTAATCAAACACTCGCTTTACCTAAAAACCCGCTGCTGCCTTTTGTGAGTGTGTCACTTGAGCTTCAGGGAAGAAAAAAGCAGTAAACACTCCTGGTGCCTGTGTTTTCTTTTGTTATAACGGACAGATTCAGAGTAAGGTG
>NW_015621100.1:0-1874 GCF_001515605.1 Sinocyclocheilus anshuiensis
ACAGATGGTATTTAGCATGGCTAACATTTCACCTGATTGATTAAGCGATTCAAAATTGTCATAAATATCTATGACCTGGGTATAAATGTGCTGCATTTAAGAAACAGTGGTAGGTAAACAATTAGCATAGAAGCCAGTTCGATGATGAAACACACATTCCCGCTCATTAAGAAGCTGTGTCTTTTAACAGTTTATCCCTGCTGTTTTATGAATTCTGAATTACACCTCATTAATGTGTCATTTACATAATTACAAGGAATAGGGACAGCACGCACAGCGGGATGAGCTCCGATCGGAGGAGGACGCAAAGAAATAAAGATGAACTCGCATGAAATTCACTCACAGTCACATAAAACACGTCAGTCTTCCCCGACCTGTTACGTTAAGTCCGCAAGTTCTCGTCCCAGCGTGACACTGCCTGCTTGATGGCAGCCAGACCTCTGAATTAGCCACTTCCTTGATCGCAGTGAAAATCATCTTGATGAACACTGCAGAAAGAGAGCTGCAGCTGCTGATGGACCCTCAGCACAGGATGTTAGATTGTTTTGTATCTGTAATTAATCTACCTCCAATAAGGAGTCTCACGCTGCTTCTGAAACTACCGCATATATTAAAAATGCATAATTATCAAGTCTAACGCAAAAATCCGGGGAGACTTTGTGAAGGCATCCATCCGTTCTTTATTTTAAAAACACGTATCAAACACGAGGCACATTTTAACAAGAACACTTTGTCACTAATGTAATACATGGGGAATAAGTAAAAGAAAATTGGGGCAAACACTTTCCAAATTTACGGAATATAAAAAGTCTCTCATTTAGCATAGAGAGGTGGTGCAGCACACCTTCTGTAGGTTATTTGTAAGATAAATGGGACCACAGAAACAGATGACAGGTCTTTAGCTCAAGTATAGAATGCAATTAACCGGCAAATGAGGCCAGGCAAACCCAAATGACCAATGAGAATGGGCAATACTTCAGAGGGAAATAATATTCGAACTCATATCCAATCTTTAGACAGCTCAGTCAGCCCCACTGAGGTGTTAAATGGCATGTGACATTTTAACCGGTAACCACTGATTTGTGTATTTAAATATATTTATCATTGTTTAAGAGAAAGGCTTTTTCTTGTTTCTTTGACAAGAAGCCATGAGGCATAAGACAGGCTGGAAAAATTCCTCCCTGATGATATTTTAAGCTAAAAAAATAAAAATAAAAATCTAATGCGTTGCCGTAGCTCAAACAGTAGAGTATGTAGCATTAGTAATGCCAAGGTCATGGGTTTGATTCCCAGGAAATACATGAGTTGATCAAATGTGCACTTTGAATGCAGTGCAAGTTGCTTTGGATAAAAGTGTCTGCCAAATGCCTAAACTATAAATGTGCATGCTGTATAAGGCTATTTTTGAAGCCTGATCAGCTTTACCTGATCCAAACATAAAAAAAAACAAAAAAAAACCGCAGGCTTTGGAGGTCCCGCAGAGGCCCTGAAGCTCACCGCTCTGAAATATCCTCCGCCGTTATTGTGTGGGTGAAACAAGCTTAGCATAATGGAGACTGGAGTGGGTGCTTTTATCTGCTGCTCGTTGCTCAATCCCAAACATTGCTTGTTTTCTTTGTACATCAGCCAAATAATATCCATGTAAGCTTGTCACCGATATTAGTATGGGATTCGCTAAAGTTACATGACAGTAATTTCTAGGTGTTTGAAATAATAGATGGGGCTTGTTCCGCCGAGAGGAGCGACTCTCATGCAGCACAAAACTCAAAATGCTGAACTTCATTATCATATGCACAGATTTGATTGACAAGAGACAATGAGAGCCTACAGTGAGATATTGCTCCTGCCCACCTCTCCCATGGGCCGCAACTGTG
>NW_015621101.1:0-1873 GCF_001515605.1 Sinocyclocheilus anshuiensis
CTCCGCAGGGTGCGTTCACCCTTGCTCTCTGCTCTGATCATTTTCTATGACTTTCAAAATGTTCTACGTTAAAACTGTATTTTAGGTCCGTGGTCCTGTATCCTCAATCGGACAATGGCACGACCCCTTCGGAGTCACTCTGATACATTGTATCGAATCCCCGCGCTCATCTGAAAAGAAGAGAACAGAAACAATGTAACATTCTCAACTGAATCGAGCGATCACCGTTTTAACGCGATCTGAAAGCACTAGCACGTAAAACGTTTTGTTAGCCGATCAAATCTGACTCATCCGCTTGATCAAAGAAACTTTTTCAACTCAGATCAAAACTTTCCAGCAGTGATTTGCAGGCAGATCCATTCGATTCAGAGCTCAATATCTGACGGCGTCTTTAAGATACTGTTCAAAAACTCGCAACTAGATTCAATAATGTTCTTCAAATGATCAAGAACTACCGCGATCGGTGTTAAACCTGCGCACCAAACCCACTAAAGCTGCTCCAGTGGGACTCGCCGCGGAACAATAGCTCAGCATAAGTTCCAACAAATGATCCACATAAAGTTTCGGAAATCGGGTTACAAACAAGTAGCCTACAGCTTCTGCAACAATCAAGTCACCTACTTCTCTTACCTCCACGGATATCTCACTGTCTACGGGCGCCGGTTCTTCTGCTGTGTGTAGTTTAGATCCCTAAGCATGTCATTTGTTTCACCGCCATGGTTCTCCAACGTAGTGCTGTCCGATTCGCGAACGAATCGTTCATTTGAGTCGGTTTAATGATTCGGTTTAAACGATTCACGTAAATCATTCACTGAGGGAAAACCTTTTATGAGAGTGAACAAATAAACAGGCAACATTTGACACTCTTTTCGAGCAGGTAGAAAAACGTATCTGGACCATTAAATCTAAAAAGGGTATCAGACAGAATGACAAAATCAAACTAGAACACATAAATATGCAATAAATAAGTAGACAGTTTAGTTAATTATTTTATTTATTTCTTTTGTTTTGAGAATGAACATGAGACTTTTTATACCTTTTTGGATTTTATATGACCAAATTATTATTTAAAGAGCTACGGGAACTTCTGGGAACACTGTTGAGCGCTATCTGATGAATCGTTTATTAGCTGGCTGAAACTAACAGTCCAAACGAATCGATTCACCAAAAGAATCGAACTTCCCTACGCAAATCCAATGGCTCTCTTTCATATTGAACAACACACACATTTCAGACCTGTCGCACACGAGCACATTCCAGGGCTGCTATTAATCCCAGCCCCCTTCCTGACTCTGAATGTGCTACTATGGCGAAGGTGTGGCTAATGAATATTAATTAGGTCACGGTGACGTTACTAGGAACCTTGCGTGAAGAGTCCAGTCAGGAATCCTAATTACTATTCATTAGACAAACCTTCGCAATAGTATGGTTTATTTCGTTTCCCGACTGCACTGTTGATTCAGTCCAGGTCAGGTCGAGAACGGCGTGGGAAAAGAACCTCGATTCATCCGCCGCTCCTGTGTTCAATGAAAATAAAATAAAATAAAATAAAATTCATGAAATTTGTCGATTAAAAAAAATGTAGCCTATGGACAACCAACAAATAAAAATATGCACATATTTAAATGTATTAATTTAACATTTCATTAAAGTTCATCTTCATAGGACTTTAAAGCAGGAAGGTAGGCCAGTAACTGATGGAACTAGGAGTTATTCAGTGCTATGTGTGCTCTGCAGACCTCTAGGGTCCCTGACACACGAGTATGTTCTACCCCTCAGATGACAACAACAACAGCTTAATGAACTTTCTGAACGTTTTATGTCCTTGCAACAGCCTTTTAGGCGTAATTCATCTTCTCGTAATGGCCCAGTA
>NW_015621102.1:0-1874 GCF_001515605.1 Sinocyclocheilus anshuiensis
CTGATGACTAATTAGCCACTCAAACGACCCAGCAAAGAGAGGCTCTTTATTCAGTTAATTTGCTGATGGGAAGCCTAAGTGTGTATGTGTGCGTCTGTGTGCTTGTATGTGTGTAAGAAGTAGTGACTAAGAACAACACTTGAGTTAAAAGTGCCGTATTTATATATTTATTTCACACATTTTTAGGACTGTAGGAAGCTCTGCTGCAAAAATGGTTTTTAGGGTCTAATGCAGTTTCATCCCTGCTGAAAAATACATTTTAAACCAGCAAGCATGTTCTTAGCTGATTTCCCAGCCTGCACTATTTGGGGTTCAGTTGGTTTAGCAGGTCGCCATGCTGATCTTCTAGGATAACCAACTGAAAAGTGGCTAGGTTAAGATGTTTTTTTTTTTTAGCAAGAACAGGAGAACCACAGTACGTTCCATCCATGTACTGATGTTTCAAAGAACCCAGGAAAGCTTCACTTTTCCTCTATTTCCACCAATATGCTGATCTGAATGACTTATAACGTAACATCAATAAACTTTTTTTCTTAAACCCTAGTCAGCACAAGAACCACGTATAGTTAAAAGAAACCCAAGAAAATGGTCCTTTGATGTATGTTAAAGATTGTATGCCATGCACAAAAATGAACAGGCCAGTTGTTCCTTCCTGCAAAACCTGTACTCAACTCTGGCAATGTTTTGTTCAGTAGGCATTGTCAATGATCTGGTGATGAAATATGCCATCATTCCGTACCCTGCAGTGTTCATATAACAATTTCCCAGGGTGCTGTGATTCCACCATGGCCATTAGCTCTTTTACGACCATAACATTCCCTTGTAAGACTGAATATGCATCCTTCATGTATTGAAGGGCTTTTGGCCTGTTTGCACACCATGTTCATTTATCTATATTATTTCAAGTATTTTTTTTAGGGATCCGCTATGGCTCCTGCACGATTACCTCCGTAATGACACAACAATTACCCAGGACCCCTTGGAGACAACTTGTGACAAGTGACACGAACTCACCATCAACCTCAAGAAGTGTTTTGAAACTCTATAGCCCGTAAGGACCTCCCTCCAGGATCTAAGCACCGAGAGAGATACCGAGCCGCCTGCAAATTTGCTATCGGAGGCATATCCTATCTGTCCCGATGACATATAAACCATCATCACAGCAGGGTGGACATCAGAGTCATCTGAGGCCCTCACCTTCATGGATAGGATTTCACGGATCTCGCACGCCTTTTCAACCACTCTCTCTGTTTGGTTCCTGCACCTCGCTGGCTGAGCTCAGGGAAGGGAGCTGTCACTGCTGTCCTGGGGTTGGAGTGTTCGGGTGAGTAATGGTGGGGAGGCTGACAGGGGTCCAGGGAGGGGGAAGTGAGTGTGGAAGAAAACAGCTGTCAAACACACACACACACACTAGAGTGAAGCTTGAATCTCTTCACTTCATCTACTGTCATCTTCCCTTCCCCCTGCACCCCCGCTCTGGGACTCCTGACATTTAGACAATACAGTTACAGCATGGGGTTGTGCACAGTTTGTAATTTACTGCGGATCTCGGTGTGCATGTTGCGGATGGCCAATTGATAAGTGGCCATATGAACTACAGTCTCTTACAAGCAGACCTCCTAACAAAAGGCCCAACAAAAGCATGAAAAAAAGCCTCAGTAAAGCAGTTAATAACCAATAGAAGAGCTCTTATGTGAAAGGTAAACATCAGTGTGGTACGATCTTGAGCAGCAACCGCACCTCCTTTTGATCTCGCTCATGATTCTCCCCATCAAAGCAAGCGCAGTCAATAAGCAGCCGCTTCCATTGCAACCTCACTTTCACAAAAGAGATGTTATGAAGGTAGAATGACGTCAAAAAGATTTGCATACGCA
>NW_015621103.1:0-1875 GCF_001515605.1 Sinocyclocheilus anshuiensis
ATCAGAGTTGAGTTCCAGACTAATCATCTTAACTTGTTCTGTGCAAAAAAAAAACTTGATTTTTTTTTTCAGAGCCGTTAGCTTAGTGGTGCATTAGCCAGCTCATGAAAGAGGAGCTACTGTATGTGTACAGACAGCATAGGCACAAGTCCGCTGCCAGTGCCTGGTGGTTAACACCATGTTTACTCTTAGACCAACAGGAATCCCAGATTTCCTTAGTGCTTCCTGCAGCAGAGCCACAAATGCCTATGAGCAGTCTATACTGGCCACCATGTCTCTGTCCCTTACAAAAAGAGCAGTGTACATGCATATTTGTGCTTGTGCTTTATGTCCAAATATCCTCACAAAAACAGGCTTATATGGCTGATACATGCATATGAAAAGCCTTCATTCTCCCAGATTGCTGGATTAAAACCAAGGATGTCTGTGAAGCCTGGAGAAAGACAATAAAACTGTCACTTGCTGAACATTTTCAGTAATTTTTAGGGGGGGAGGGGGAAATTCAATGGATATGTGTATTAATGAATGCTAAAGAAGAAAGTTTTTTGCAGCAAGACGGTGTAGTTAAAAACATCTACCAGAAGAGGCAAATAGGATTGGAGCAAATTTATGAAGAATTTTAGCTCAGCAATTTCTTCTCTCTGTGGATGTGTTTGATATGGCATGTGTATTTTAGCCATGACCCTGCTGGCCTGTTCACAGCTGAGGCTGATTTGGGCTTTATCGGTTTGGGATTTCAACTCAGTTTCATTCTTCCAGAGGCACAAATAAAACTAATAACACACAGATCAGTGATGTCAGCCTTGATTATCTGCAATTGTTCCTTTACACTAGTTTTTGCCCCGCTGTTGTCATTTCCTACTCCTTATTTAACGTCATTCTGTCAAATAAAAAATACAGGATGTGACCCCAAGTATGAATTTGGATGTACTTAGGATAGATTGGTATATTGGCCAGACCAGTTAATCAAAAACATTCGTTGGCCTTGTATCATTTCCGAAATCTACCGACAGCCTTGTCAAAGTTCTCAATGTTTTTGTTTAAATGCATATTATGTAAAACAATGGTTTTACTTTAATTCAGCAATTTAATAGGATTGATTTTCTTTTTTATGCCTTATTTTCTAAGAGCTAAATTTTGAAGTTTGGAACTCAAAATTTTGAAGTTTTAAAATCATTAAATGCCAGAAATGATAGAAAATTAGTTGTATTTATTTATAATAATAACAATAATAATAACATTTTTTCTGTTTACATCTCATTTTCTAAGAGCAACTGATAGGTTTAAAAGATTGTCCTTCCTCAACCTACACATTACTCCACTTACCAACCGACTAAAATTACCAATATTTCCAATTTGTAAAACAACCTTAAATTGCAGGCCTTTCTCTTCTAAACCCACAGTAATTGCTGGCTACCCAGACTTCTGTAAGAACCTCTTGTTTTCAGACCAGATTCTGAAGTCTTAGAGAGAATTCACAAAATCCCAGAGTGAACCATCGGAGCGGCTTGAACTCAATCTCTCGGGGTCAGTCTATTGTCTGCTGCGCATTTGGTTCTTCATAAAACCTCTACCAGCAGATGTTATCACTCACTTGGGGAGGGTATCTCAGCTATTCCCATTCACAGAGCACAATAGCAGAAGATAACTCACCTGACAATGCAATGCTATGATTGCTACGGATGGCCGTAAAGCCAGATCTTTCATTGTTCAATAGTAGAGTTAACCAAATGTTTGCTGCTGGCTCTCTATGCACGGCGCCACATCTGCTGAGCTCCAAGGTCCTTATTTTCTTTACGGATGCTTTCTAGTCCTGTGTTTAGTGAGCTTTTACAGCCTCCAAAGGGCAACCCTTGATCCGTGGTGCTTCAGACA
>NW_015621104.1:0-1875 GCF_001515605.1 Sinocyclocheilus anshuiensis
AGTGCCAGATTATGCAATGGCGGTATTCTTGCACATCATAGCGCCTCTGTTTGGTGTTTCCTATTATTCTGGTATATTCTGTAGTGTTTTTTTCCTCTCGGCTGTGCACCTCGGGATGTTGTGTTTGAAAGCGAATGGCGGGAATGTCATGGAGCGGGGTCGGTGGGCGAGAGCAAATCTCCATTAATCAGCGTTGAATGAGTCGGTGTGCATGAAGGGGGCGGTGCGCGCAAGAGTGCAATAAAAACGGACCGAGCAGCGCAGTATTGGAGAACGGAGGCAGGGCATAAACATTGATGAATTGCCGGCTGTATATTTGAGAGTCGTTACTTTAAGAAATAATCCACACACAGTACGAAACGTAGAGCAACCATGTCCGAACCCCGATCCGATTCTTTACCGCACAACCCGGGTAGGCTCATTCCCAAACGAATGACTCAAGTGATCCGATTCTTTTTAATGAATCAAAACCATACGTGGCGACCTGTGTAGTCTGGTTCTCGAACAAATGACTCTAACGAACCGGATCTTTTTGAGTGAATCAATAATATACAGCTCGATTATTCCGGTTCCCTAAGGAATGGTTATGGGTTTTATCAGCCCCTTTCTAATAAATCACATGAATCAGTTAAAGCGGTTACTAAATACGCAGTTGATGAAAACCACATGTTATTTACTTTGGTCATGTCCGACTGGAAAGGAATCAAGAACTGTTTCGGTGTTATGTTTTACTTATAGCTCGTTTAAATTATTGTAGTAAGTTACTGACTGGTTATTCATGCCAACGTGGCTTTATTCACATTATGACATGATTTTTAATAAGTAATGTTTTATTCAAATAAATCAGTGAAGGAGATTTAGTACCACGTGTTTTGTTTGTTTTGGTATTTTAACCAATTATTGACTGGCCTCTAAAACTATGAAAAGTCTGTAAACATCTTCTGCAGTTGTTTTAAATTGATTTCTGTTCTTTTAAAAACTGAACTTATGTCATTTGAAGAAATATTCTTTTTTTTCCCTCAGAAAATGTCTTCTCAAAAGTACTAAAAGAATTGTTAAGGAGGAATCAGAATCAAAATAAATGAAATTTGTACAATTCCCTGATGAGCTAGACTGTTTTAGCTAATAATTTAGCTAAAGATGCATCTGTTATCAATTACACTGATGGACTTGAGAATAATACTTTTTTTTTTTCCCCCATAGGCGAACAATGATGCTGAAGTCACTGAGGTAAGCAGATCTCACTCCTTATTGCACAGAAATACAGTTTAATAATACAATAAATATTTATTGCATCAAAATAAGGTACATGTTTTCAACTTATTACTTTGCAGCCTAAAAGAAGGTCAGAGAGGTTGGTAAACGTGAGTATTCATGATCTACTTGTATATACAGTTCTCATTCATTCAACAGATATGGCAATTATTTACATTCTCTATTTATTAATTGATGTATTATAACTTCTTCATTTTTAGAAACCTGCACCTTCAAAGGCAGAGCCTAAGCCAAAGGTAATAAAACTGTTGAAATAAGAAGAATGATAAAAACCTAGATTAAATTCTAAATTATAACTTGGCAACAATATAAAAAATCAATTTACCACATTGCAGAAGGCGGCTGCCAAACCTAAGAAAACAAAGGAACCCAAGGAGCCCAAGGAGGAGGAGAAGAAAGAGGAGGTGCCCGCAGAAAACGGAGAAACGAAAGCTGACGAAGAGGTAACAAAGTCATATACTGGCAAATCTTACATATAACACCCTAAAATGATTTGTGGTCTTTCTATGTAATCTAATGCCAATGATGATGTTTTTTCAGGCAACGGAAGACGCTGACAAGAAGGGAGAAGACGGGGAATAACTTTGCTGAGGTCTCATC
>NW_015621105.1:0-1857 GCF_001515605.1 Sinocyclocheilus anshuiensis
CTATCTATCTATCCATCCATCCATCCATCCATCCATCCATCCATAGGGTACAACAGGGCTAAAGGCACCCCAGGGTAAAAGGCACCTTTGATTTTATTTCTCTCTAAACCACTAGATGGCACAAAAACTTGACTTAGCACTTTCTAAAACATCAGCTTTTCAAGACGCACGTGCAAATTTGGCTGATCCTTGACGCAATCATGGGCAGCAGCGCAAATTTGATTCTGTGCTAATTTGATCTAATACTTGATTTTTTTGATACTTGATTTTCTTGATAGTTTTTTTTCTTGATAGTTTTTTTTTATGTTGTTGATTTTAGAGATGAGAATCTCTAAAATTATTGCATATATTTTGAGACAAAGGTCTTCTTAACGATTTTTTTTATTATTATTTTGTTTAAGGTAATTAAAGCAACAGTTTTTCAATAGCGGAGGAATGTATAAAAGTATGGTATTTGGGTTAGAAACTGCCCCTGCTTTTGGGGCAAAAGGCACAATAATTAACGTGATAATAAATAGCTGGCTGACTTTTCCATTTGTTGACATGACATGGCTAGCTTCAGGTGGTAAATATCATATATTAAGTTGGGTGTCCACCGTGGAGAATAAAATACCGAGAGTTGTTACTACTGTAAATCTATATTAAATTATTATGAGATCTCCTTCAATGCTTTCAGATCTTACAGAACTTTTTTTTATTATTATTTTGTATCTGTATTTTAAAAATATATGAAATATATAAACATATATATTATATATTTTAAATATTAAAATATATATAATTTAATGACAGTATTGAACAAAAATGAATTAACTCATTTATCAAAATAAGTAGAACATAGTACAAACTTTGCTAAAGTGATTGTTTTGAATGAGTATTAACTTTTATTGTAACAATACTATGTGCCTTTTGCCCCATGCTGGTGAGCCATTTACCCCATGTGTGGGGTAAGAGGCCCTCTTTGCCACCTTACATATTTATACGATGTTTAAACCAAATAAACCACTTGTATGATTTATTTTCACACAATATGCATCACAAACATGAATGCAAATATTCAATTATGTGGTTTCATAGGGCTGTAAAAAAGTTGTTAAATTGTATTGCTTTCATGATTTCAATTTTAATTTTTGATTACTAAAATGTATTACTAATTACTAAAATGGAATAATAAAAAAAACAGAATCCAGAAAACAAAAAAAAGCAAACAAATAACATCTGCTTTAATGTATAGCAGACATTTTCAAGTATACTTGAGTACTGATATTTGATACTACCACAGTATGTTCAGTTGAATTGCACAAGTATGTTTCTATCCGAAGCATTAATTGAAGTTGAGGTGTATAAGCATGGGGACTGTGTTCAAACTCTATGCTTTCCTTCCAGAGATTGTTTACCATGACGAACCGTTACCCCTGCTGCTTAGTTTATTCAAATGGGATGCTAATTTGGTGCACTGTTATCAGTTAGCTGAACTAGCCGCTTTGACTTTGAAGTATGAATCTAGTATGTTGCACATAAACAGAAATAGACTCTCTCACCCTCAGCAAAACAACACTCTACTTTGAAGTCCAGTGTTTAACCAATTAGCCCCCACAATCACAGGCAACTTTTATATTTGCCACACAAACGCTGAACTGATAACATTCCTGTGCTTACCTGGAATTAAAATAGTCCATTGCGTTCTGTATTCCTCTCTCTCTCTGTGCTATTGCCATCAAACGTCCTTGATGTGAGCCCCACAGAGCTCTGACTCTGCTCTGCTCGGCTTTGATAACGCTTCAGCACAGACCTTGTCAAAGCCGCCATTGGAGCGTGGGTGAGCCACTTCCACATTAGTGACAGTTGATGCTCTCC
>NW_015621106.1:0-1876 GCF_001515605.1 Sinocyclocheilus anshuiensis
CATGAGAAATCTGTAATCCACTTTGGAAAATTGCTTACGATACAGCGTTTAACATCATCACTGAAAAGAGCTTTTCAGAAGCGGATGCCAGGTTTATTGTGCCATAATTTAACCATACCTCAATGCAAAGGCAGTAAATATAAATTTATTAGTGGCACACTTAAACGGACGGACCCCTGCGAGACAGGGGTCTAATAAGAGCTTAGACTGGAGCATGTTGCTTTCTTGGCTGGCTCTGAAAGCAGAGATGTCTCCACTATGAGGGATGTCTGGTCTACATTAGGCCTACTTTGACGCTGTAATTGACAGTTCCGGGTAAATGGTTTTAATCAGAGTTCAGTGTGTCTCAGGCTAATTCCACAGGAAAGCATCAATAAAGAGATCTGAGTGAGGGTGTAATCTGGTATGGATTACGTTTCAAATGGTGGGCTGTCACTCTTTCATTCTGATGGAGTGTTGACTGTACAGCCCCGGTGCTATTACTTAAGCAGTTAGTGTTGTGCATGCTCAGAGAAAGAGTTGTGAACTGTAAATCTGAAAGCTAGAATGTGGTTTTTAGTGTCAGCGCCAGCAGTAAGAGGTGCTGGAGTGAATGTACAGTAGGTAGAACACAAATCTTTTTAAAACCCATATTATTATTATACATTATGTAATTTGTAACATGTGTTCTAAGTGTGGATTTAAAAAAAATAATTAAAAAAAAAGCATTTTAAACTTATGACTAAATACTGTCATCTGCTTGTAATAAAAATGTACCATGGCTGCCACAGTTTCCGCCAACATAGTTGCTATTATTGTTGCTACTGTAAACCAGAACATATTAATATACGTTAATATACATATAAGATATAAGATATCTCTTTCAAACATTGGAAGATGTGTGCATAATTAATTAATTTAATTAATTCATAATTAGTATTTTGTATTCTTCATTCTTAATTTCATGTTTATTTGTTTGCTTGTTTTCTTTTGTTTTGTTTGTTTAGGTAGAAACCCTGGACATGATTACATTTTTTTTATTTTATTGTATATATTATTTATTTATTTATTTACAGTTGTTGTAGTAACATTAAAATAATAGCAAGCTTTGGTATTTTGGCAGAAAACCAGCAAGAATTAATATTTGTTTGTTTGTTTTTGTTTGTTTGCTTAGGTGGAAACCCTGGACATTATTCTTTTTTTTTTTCATATTTTATATCTTATTTATTTATTTGTCTGTCTGTATGTCTGTTTGACAGTTGTTGTAGTAACAATATTTAGGAGTAAACTATGAGTTATAAGTGAAAAGTGAATCATAAATAATAGATAACAATCCAAAATGAATTAAAGAATGTGATTAACAACTAAAATGTTGTATTACATCTTGTGACCTTCCAATAACTGTAATTCTAGATTAAAAGATAAAAAAAAAACTATTGATCTTTAAACAAAGATGCTCCCTCCAGCTTTGTCATCTGAGAAACATTCTTAAAGAGCTGTGCTGAGTTTTCCTGAGCATGTCCAAATCTACTTTGTGTATGTATGAGAGAAAAAAACAGAGAGATGCGCAAAGAAATGCCAGGTCCCTGTCTTATTCAAGCTTTCCAGAAACATAGTTGTCACAGATTCTTGAACCTCTGAGAACAAGTATCTGAATGCATATGTTTCCAGAACAGTTATTGTTTTGTTGAAGAGGCTTTGGAGATGGTCCACATTCCTGCAGTGTATGGGCTCTGCTACAGGGAGAGGAACTTGTGTGCGCTGTGGCCTGTGACACTTGTCATGCTGTAGTCGTCACTAGAGGCACAGGTGGGTTTCATACATCATACACACTAATACACACACACACTCAATGTCATACACAAGCTATTAGCCATATATCATTCCCAAAACAATT
>NW_015621107.1:0-1876 GCF_001515605.1 Sinocyclocheilus anshuiensis
TAATCAAAAACCATGGAAACTAATGAGGGAACACCTGAAATCAAAGAACACAATCAACACGAGGGGGAGGAAAACACAAGAAACATGACTGACATTACTCCCCCCTCCCTGAAGGCGTGTCCACGCGCCACACAACATCCAACGGAAGGAGGGTGGGCGCTCTGGAGGCCAGTGGAAGCTATGGTCACTGAACGAGCATCACCTTGTTGTTCCTTTACAATAGCTGCTTCCATTACAGAGTTGCGCAAAACTTAAGCCATATTTTATACATGTCGAAAAAAGAGACGGCGTTTCCGTTAACCGATGTCATGCAACTAAAGCGTTTTTTTCCTCTCGCAATAAGTCACGCCGATGGATTTTAGTAGGGTTATATATATCACAGCCACTGCACTAACCATTATATTTAATCGAAGGAGACATATGCGTGTATCTTTACAGAAGCAACATGGAGAGTTCTGTGATGCTTCTAAAACGTGCCGCGGTGTGGCTGGTATAAACAGCATTGACTAGAGTGGCCGCGGTCAGCTCTGGTGGCCGTGTTGGAGCCGTAATGCAGTGTAAACAAGGAGTCATCCAAACATTAATGGCAAGGGAAACCCCATATACTTGAGATACTTATACTTTCTTGAAGGTTATAGTACGTTGAAGAATGATCATATGACTTTTTATGTACACCATTTGACCTAAACATTGACCTAAAAAACTGCATTTCCATTGCAGTTTTGCAAAATATTCATTTTTTGAAATGTGAGTGCAAAAAAAACGTTTTTTGCGATATATGGGCGTTTTTGCGAATTTGATGTGTTTCCATTAGGTGTTCAATTCACAGTTTCAATTTCCACAATTTGAAGGGTAATGGAAACGCAGCTAATGACACTTTTCCAAAACCTTCACTCTCTCTGTTCCTCAAACTGAACTACTGAGATCATCACATCTTTCAAGAAGCAGCTGAAGATGCCTTTCCTGCCAACACTTAACCACCCTAAAAACCCTTAAACCAATGCACTTACCTCTTCTTTCTCTTCTCTGCATTTCTCCTCTGCTCTAGCTTTATTCCTAATGTAGCTTTCTAATAAACGTGGCATTGTATACTGTAAATATCGTTGGCTCTATGACAAATTGTCACTTGTGTCTTCTAAATTCATAAATGTAAACGAGTTTGGAGTTCATAAAGTGGACATAAACAGGAAGTACAGAACTAAGGTACAGCACTTCCATTGTGATAAAAAAAAAAAACTATAGATAAGAAAAACTTCAGTCAGATCTATTTGACATATTCCAAGAAATATAATTATCTACTCAAGTTGCAGCAGAAGTCTAATTTAAGCACAATTTTAAGTAAAACTACATTACCTGAGCTAATTTTCAATAACTAATAAAGCTGTGCTATAATTCTGCAAACACAGAAAAAAGTTGATATATCGCTAAACACAATAGCAACGATACCTATACAGGAATAACTAAGTTAAATTACACAATGAAGTTAATTGAACAACAGATAATGAGATTTTTTATTTTTTGCTTTTAATGCACCTCTATTTTTAGTTTCTCATAAAAACTAAGAGAGATGTAGTGTTTCGACATCCCATGAGTCAAAACCAGGCTAGCATGGAAACCAAAATGTGCTCTCTGACATGAGCTTGGATAGAAGAGTGAAAATGAAAAACAACTTTTGCTCTCCTACATTGTGTTTGCATGCAATACACAAAAGACATTACATTTGCTTGTAGGGGGAGTAACAAGCCAAATCAGGGTTGTAATTTAATTTCTAAAAAAAGGAATTACAGGGCAGATTTCTAAATAAGGTGTTGGAGTGAGAGGGGAATTGTTCATTTGTGTGGCACCTGCTTCAGTCTGAAGCCCAGGAGTATTCCAG
>NW_015621108.1:0-1876 GCF_001515605.1 Sinocyclocheilus anshuiensis
GGTGTCCTCCATTATTTTTCAGATGCATTCGCAACATCAAAGTATACTGATATAAACGGTATTGTCCCATCTTAGAGAGAAGCGCAAGAGTTTAAAACTACATTCAGTAAACATGTTGCATTCTTTTGGTACATGTGTGCCAAATTAAAAGACCCATACCCAAAAGCTTCCAGTTCAAACACGTGTACCGTTACACTACTAGCATCATCTCTGTTTTTATGTTGCCTTGAAATCAAGCCAGTTTTCACCTTTTCAGCCGCATTAAGCAAATCAAGTGGCACATGCAATGTGACAATGTCGCATTATACAAGCTACCTGAGCTAAAATTATTTGACCAAACTGGAATTACACACCTTACAAAATGCATAAGCACACAAAACTGTAACATGTTAATGCACGAATCATAACTGCTAAAAATGTATTCTGGCTTCTCGTTCAAACGTTCAGAGGACTATAAGTGGACTTGCAAATGATTATCAATAGGGCTGGGTTGAAAAAAAAAATTCTCATTTCATAATTTTTAATCGATTCTCATTTTGATGAACCGATACTGATTCTTAAATCCTAAGAATCAGTCTTTTAGTCTGTGCCCTTTGCAGCTGATGTGTGAACAAAACATTATATGTAGCGACAAAACATTATATATAACGCACCTCCCATCCGATAATCGCAACAAGCTTTGTTACTTTAGATATGAAAAAGTCTCCGCTTTTAAAGCTCTTTGTGTTGTGACATCACTGAATGTCTCATGTAATTGCTCAATAAGTGTTTCAACCACAGAAAGACGTCAAAACAGCTGATAAAAAAAGTCAAGTAATGTTGCATTTACCAAAGAAAACCCATTCAATGACCATAGCTTGATATTTAAAGAAGTAACTCTAGAGAGGAGCACTTGCTAAATATATGCATTATATTAAATATTGTATTTTTTATTTGACTTGTTCCTCAATATTTAACGCATGTTTGAATAATGTGCTTGACTTATGTGCAATTGAAATGTTTTTTTTTATACAAATAAGTTGTTAATTTAAATCTTTAAAGGGATAGTTCACCCAAAAATAACATTTTTTTTTTTCATTTTTGGGTGAACTATCCTTTTAATATTAATGCAGCAAATGACAGGGTTCCCTGTATAGTTTACAGCATTAGTTGAGACAGATTTCTTTATTTAGAAAAACTGACATATAGCCTACTGTACCTGTTTTACATCCAAATCAAATTGAATTGAGACTGTAATTTAATCGAATTGTGAAAACTGTGTCAATATCCAGCCCTAATTATCAATACTTTTAACACAACCTGAACCCACTTCATCACACTCTTAGCGTACGATAAAGGCAATAAGGCATCACAAAAAATGTTGGATGAACGTCTTTATGTCTTAGCCTTTAATGACAGTTTGACTTCCTAAAATTGCTGTTACTTGTTGTGCAGTTCTGTGATGGGTAGATTTACTCTGTCAGCCACTCTGGTGGGTGACCTGTCAAATGTTTCAGATTGACATTTTATAAGAAACCTAATGCATAGAAGCAAAAATGCACATTTGAAGTGACATCATTATATCTTCAAGTAAGACAGTCATCAATGTGCACGCCGAGAGCACATGCATGTGGAGAGTGATGGACGATGACATCGGTGGCGGGGTTAGGGGGTGCGTCTATCGGCCCAACCCTAGTTCATAATCATAATCCTGGTTAACATTTAGCCAGTTCTACAACTAGACAAAGTGCAAGAGCAAAAAACTCTGCTTATTCCACAGCTCACTAGATCAATTCTATACCGCATTTGCGATTTCCTTTCAAATAAGCACATCTTAAGTAGTGGTCGACCAATATGTGTTTTTTGACTGCCGATGCCGATATCTTGGAAAGCAGGG
>NW_015621109.1:0-1878 GCF_001515605.1 Sinocyclocheilus anshuiensis
TTTTTTGGATGCCATGATATCTTGGAGTGAAAATATCATCACTGTACCATGATACGCTACAGCACTTGAGCGTAAGGTATGTCTGACCACCAGCGCGCTCTCATTTCTGATGCATCCTCAATCTGTGCAGACAGAAGAGCAGAATTCAGCATCCATCACCTCAGATATTGTATCCTGGAGTGCTGCGTGCTGCGGAGAGCCAGGGGCTTACAAAGTTCATAACCATCTGTTTCAATTACAACACATGTGCATCTCATTACCAACACCCACGAGCTCAGAGCGTGACGTCACTGTCGTCTTCCGTTTATGGTGGCGGCCGTCACTCTGCATTAGCCTGCATCAGTGTAATGCCCCATGATCCACTCTAGTAAAGCTCATTCTGATGTATTCCTCCATTCCAGATTCAACATCCATGACCAAATACAGATGAAAGCCTCTAAATAAATGCCGTCTGCACTGGAAATGCTGAAGTCAGTCACCTCAGTAATAGTCCCTTCACTGACCGCCTGATGCAAACCGCATGCAAACATGCAGCCAAACATGACTGATTGACTTTATGCAACTCATACAGGTTTAGAGACATACCAGTTCACCTAGAAACCAAATCATGATTAACAAGAACCAGTTTGATGCAGTTCTGAGAAAGAACTAGACACTGGATCTGCCAAAGACTGACAGGTTAACTAGATAGCCATTGGAAGACAGTATGTGCATTTTGGATCAACAGAAATACTGTTTACACACATTTCTGCTCATTTTATTGACCTTTTTGACACAAAGTGACATTACTGTGCACTTATTTGAATGCTTTTCTACACCGATTATGGACACTTTTCACAGACTGTGATGATATATCTAGCAGGTTTTCTTTTATTTTCATTATTTAAAAATGTAATGCACATTTACAACACTATATTTTGTGTTAAATTACATTGGCATTAAATTTCAGAAAACTAGTTAATGCTGCTGTATGATTGTTTCTAATACAACGGCTGAAAGTGATGGCAAATTTGATATCTTTTTCTATTTTGACCAACGTAATCAATCTTTCCATATTTTCTTTTATTTTGTAAAGTCATAGAAATGCTATTTTGTATTTTTTTCTTTTGCCATTAGATGAAAATGATATTTGTTGTTTCCGTTCACCACTAGTTTACCCAGCTATGATGATTTCTGCTTCTGAGAAAACCAAAAATATGTGGTTCAGGTAAATCCGCCCCTCAACGCAGCTGAAAACTGTGATTGGTCGTGTCACTTGTCAATCAGGAACTTCCTGAATAACTTCAGATAAAGCAACACATAATGGACGCTTTTCACAGACTGTGATGACTCATTTTCATAGTTATTAACATTGTAAATCTAGCAAAGTTTTTAATATTTCCTTTTTTTATTTTAATGTACATTTATAACATATACTGAGTGTTTTCTTACCTTGGTATGAAATTACAGAATTCTAGTTAGCACTGTTGTGTGAGTGTTTCTAATACAATGGTGAGGGATTGAGAGCAAATTTGGCATTGTTCTCTCTTTCGATCGATGTAATCAATCACTCAATATTTTTTCCCCTTTTGTAGTCGTAGAAACGCAATTATTGTTTTTTTTTTTATTTTGCCATTAGAGCAAATGGAAACACAAGTCATATTTGCTGTACTTTCCGTTTACCAACTATGATGATTTCCGCTTCTGAGAACCCCAAAAATGTGTGGTTCAGATAAATCCGCCCCTCAACACAAATACAAGACTGTGATTGGTCACTTCACCTGTCAATCAGAAAAGACAGTCAATCCTGTCAATCATTCCTGTCTCATACCAGATGCAAGCGCAATGTGATAAAGTGACACTTACTAAAAGGTCCAGACACCAAAAAAAAAAAAAAAG
>NW_015621110.1:0-1878 GCF_001515605.1 Sinocyclocheilus anshuiensis
CCGTAAAAATGAGAATTGATTAATATCGAGATATCGATATTTTTTGCCCAGCCCTAATTCCTAAACAAGTTGGTAACATGTTTTATCATATTGCTAGTGTGATTTAGCATGTTGCTAGCATAATTTAACACATTGTTAGAATGTTTTAACATGTTGCGAGCATGATTTAACACGTTAACTTAGCATGTTGCTAACATGATTTAGCATGTTATTGTTATACCATGTTGCTAGCATGATTTATAACATTGTAAACATGTTTTAGAATGTTACTTCTAGGATTTAACATGCTGTTAGAATGTTTTAACATGTTGCTATCATGGTGTAGCATTCTTTAGCAGGTTCCTAGCATGATTTAACAATTTGTTAATGTGATTTAGCATGTAGATAATGGGAATTAGCATGTCGCTAGCATAAATTAACACATTGATAGCATGTTTTAGCATGTTACTTGCAGGATTTAGCATGCTGTTAGCATGATCTAGCATGTTGTTAGAATGTTTTAGCATGTTACCAGCAGGATATAGCACACTGTTAGCATGATTTATCATGTTGCTAACATGGTTTAGCACATTGTTTGCATGTTTAAGCATTCTTTAGCATGTTTCTAACATAAAATAAGCATGTTGTTACAATTAGCTAATATCAATTAACATGAACATGAATTAGCATGAATTAAACTGCTTGCACGTTTTAATATGTTGCTAGCATGATTAAGTATCTTTTCCTTGGATAGTCGTCAGGCTTTGCTGGTGATAGCATAAATACACTATAAGTATTATTGTAAACATGTTTTGACTCCCTAAATTAAAACATAATGGATTATTATTTGTTTTTAATTTTTACATTTTAAAATTTTTTGATCATCCAGTTTACGAAAAACCATCAGATCAGTTAGAAAAGATAGTCAACCCGAGTCAGACCAGTTTGAAGGTTGTATTTGGAGCTACAGTCCAAGTTTAGTCTCAGGAGAAGAATAAGTAGACGAAGCTTAATAGTAGACGTTAGAAGCTGATTGCAATCATGAGCTGGAGATGAAATATGAGAGTTTTGGCCAAACACTCTCCCCGGCCACCAGCATGTCTCGTAAGCAGTCTGTCAAACCAAACTCGGCCGTACCGCTTGAAAGACCCCTCACCCCCTCTACATCACCCTGTGCGCTTGTCGCCGCTCTGTAAGATTTACTGACCACATATCCCCTGATATGCAGTGACCCAAAACAGCATCACAGAAGCCCGTGTGAAATTCATCTAGCCCTGTCAATCCATATGCACTTTCACCCAGCGTGGGATTCTCAAGTCAGTCGCTGAAATGTCTTCTCATCTTACAGTGTGTTTGGCAGGACATGACATGTGTCTGCTGCCCCATTGTGTGAGCAAATTTCTTGGCATAATATGGCGACCTGAGGCCTGAGAGTCTATTTTTTAAGGGATGTTTATCAGTAGTAGTTCTTGTCCCAGCTGCCTTTCATTTCTGTACATCCTGACATCTTAGACTGTTAAAGAAAAGAGTAAGCAATATATTGTGATTCTTAAGTGTTACTTTAGCATCATTGATTACTTTTATGGTTTTGGTTACTATTTTGAATTTGATTTTATTTGTAAATATTCTGTTTTCATTTTAATTTCAGTTTTAATAATTCTGTTGTGTGTCATTATTATTAGTTTTTACTTTTTTATACAAGTCCATACAGTTTATATTAAGTTTTAGTTTTAAATTTGAGTTATTTTAGTACTTTATACTTTAAATGAAAATAAGAAATGCTTTCTTGGCAACTAGCTAAAATAAAATGTTTTATTTTGTATATTTTATTTTGTTCCAGTAAGAGTTTGCCATTTTTTATTATTATTATTATTATTGTTATTATTATTATTATTATTA
>NW_015621111.1:0-1848 GCF_001515605.1 Sinocyclocheilus anshuiensis
TGAGAAACCCTGCTATAATAGGAGGTTTAAAAAACAGAATATACTCACAAAGAAACTTTGGATAGTACACTTTGAAGCAGTTAATAATATACTTCACAAAGTCCATGTCCTAGAAGAGAAAAAACATGGGAAAGAAATCTAAGTTGCTATAATTCATAAAGCTGGATGATATGATGATGTATATACTGCGTGACAGTAAAAACATCAGCTATTAAGAGATTTTGCGATACCATTTATACCACAGTAAATATACAATATTTGCCTGGCTAGTAGTTGGCAAGACTGCTTTGTTATTTACATGTGAAATCAAAAAGGACTGCAACAAAAAACATGGATTTTTGGGGGGTTCATTTAAGTTCTAAATAAAAGAACTTAAAGGCTTTTCATTTGTATAGCATTGTATTCGCTTGGATTACACAAAATAGACCTTACAACCAAAGTATTTTTAGTTTAGTTGAATATTTGAATGTATGTCAGTGAGAGTGTTTATTTACTGACCCACTTCAAGACTAAACCACTGCCTCAAGTTCATCTGTAAAGCTGCTGTTAATCCATTGGCTAACTAACTGTTAAAGCTCACCAATGGGTGTCAAATTTAACAGTACACAAGACTTGCTGAACCAGCACTGAATGCACACACATACTGATCAGCCTGAACACTACTAGACTGTACTACAACCGGTTAATCATTTAATTGTGCAATTCTGATGTTTACTGAACGCCCAAGTAACCTTTAGCTTCATTTACTGTTGACACTTACATTTGCTCTACAGATTGACTCCTGGGAGCCACAACAGTACTTTTCAATGAAAGTTTGTTACAAGAAAACAATAAAAGAGTTTTTATATGGAATATTTATTTGAAACCCTAGAATCCTGACATGGTCACTGTTCTTATTGGAGGAGAACAAACAATTTTTTTATGTTTTTATCTGAAGAAATTCCCCAAGAATTATTAATAAAGTGACATGTATTTGCACTTTAACCCATAAAATCAGCAGATTTATGTTGCCAGATATGATTTTCTAGAGTTACAGAGTCATGTTTTGAGCTGATGGTGGCGCTAGAGGGTTTTAAGGTAGAGATCCTACAATTGGTGCAATTGATGTTTAGACCCTTTGCAATAAATGTGCCAAATTTCACAAAGTTCCTCCAAACAATTGTTGGGATTTCAACATGACATTCACTGCTTGGCTCCTAATAAATCGCTACGGATACAACATAAAGGTCAATAAAAAAACAAAAAATTATTTATAAAATAACATTTTACACTAAGGGAAAGAACCTACGTTAACTAATACACAGAAATCAAATGATTAAACCTCAAAAACATTCCATTTAAATTCAAATATATCCAATCAAAGCACATCTCCACAGTAAAGACACCTCACATGACAGTCCTTCATTTTATAAACCCGAACAACCAATTTACAGTCCTATAAGATAAGCATTAAAGAGAGCAAATTAAAGCACACTCTAATTCCTCCATATAAAACTGGCATTAGGTTTGATTAGGCTGCGGCTTTGGCCTTCCACTCCCGCATTTCTGCTGCAGAAACATGAGACGAGGAGATTTGCAGTTTGACGGGAAATTCTCTCGGATTAAGTGAGCGAGTTGGATTGACCAAAGGGATTTAAAGGCCACGTAAATCTGCAAAGTCTTAAACCAGTGAGCGGCGTCTGTCCCTCTGCACCTTCGACTCATACAGCTAATTACCCTAAAATGTCTGCCAGAGGGTCAATAACGGCCCAAGACTAATCAGAACAAATGTACTCTGGTGACCTTGAAAGAAAAATACTAAAACTAATGGACAAATATATATATATATATATATATATAATGTATGTA
>NW_015621112.1:0-1843 GCF_001515605.1 Sinocyclocheilus anshuiensis
ATCGAACTATAGCAGCAATATTGTAATTATTAGAATTATTGCTAATTACTATTAGTTATTTATTACTAATATTTATTGTATTATTATTATTATTATTGCTGGTGTTGTTGTTGTTGTGTGATTTTAAAATAAATCTGGTGTAGTAAATTATTTGTTTATGTTGATTTAATAGTATGTACATTCATAATAATGTAACTACGATGGCTACCTTTTAATTATTATAATTACTGTGTATTTTTTACAATATAATTTATTATCGCTAATAAGTACTTATATTAGTACTTATTTAGTACTAATATTTATTGTAAATAAATAAATAAATAATCTAACTACAGCAGCATTAATCTAATTATTAGAATTATTGCCAATTACTATTACTTAATGAATGAATGAACAAATGAATGAATGAATCTGGTGTAGTTTATTACCATTATTTGTTTACAATGATTTATTAGTATGTACACATAAAATAATCCAACTACAGTGGCTATATTTTATTTATTAGCATTATTGCGTATTTATCACTAATATAATTTGTTGTATTATTATGTACATTTAGAATTAATAAAAAAATACACCAGCTTTATTTATTTATTTACATTGTTTTTATTAAGTGCATTCATAACAAATAAATAAATAGACTATCTAACTTCATGGCTATATTTGTTTGATTTCACTATGTATTTATATTTTCATCATGTACATTTAAATGTACATAATAAGCAAACAAACTAAACTCAACTTTATTTTTATTTATTACTATTATTTGTGTTGTTTTATTATGTATGATAGATACAGTCAGGAAGAGATTCTGTCTGTCTATCATTCTGTCTCTATCACGCACACTTCCATTCTCTCAAAGACGGTTCACACGTGCTTACAAGTCACTAAAGAAATCCAGGAGCGCACGAGTAGCTCTCAACATTGAGATCAAGACCTCCCTGTGAACTCCACATACAGTCAACTTCTGAACAAACCGTGTCCTGCAGATACAGAAGTGCAACACAACAAACAAGCTGTATTGAGCTCCGACAAGCGCAGAAGAAGAGGGAAACTTCCAGGCTCCGTCTTTCATCTTTCCCGCGCAGAGAGCAAAAAGCAATGAAACAGATTGCTGGAGCTCTCCTTTCCCCAACTAACCCGACTCTCTGGCAACCGCCAGTCACTCATTTGCATATAACTTATATTTGCTCAGTGCGTCTTTGATGTCGCTTCACTCTTCAGATTCACACGAGGTGAAGTCACTGTCTTCAAGACCAAATTGATGTAGCAAGAAGAGAAAAGACAGAGTCCTCTGGCTGTTTTCGACGGCATCCGTTACCTGTCTGAACGTGTTGAGGATTGCAGAGAATGCAGAAAGCTTTCTGACGAGGCTTTGTGTTCTAGCACTTTTGAGAGAGCGCGTTTGGCCCCGTGATACGCTTTGACTTTTATCTGCGCGCTGAGGTATCTAGACATGGCTCGGAAAGTCTTTACCTGCCCATTAATCATCCTCTTGGGCTTTGAGGGGAGTTGGCAGGCGTGCTCGTGTTCAGGAGACGCCGCAATGTCATCAGATCCGGGTCTGTCTGTTCTCAAACCGTCCAGGTCTGGATCGTTCAGGACCCCTGTGAAATGTAAAGTGAGATTGAAGGTGGGATAAACGCTGTGGGAATGCCAAACACAACCACTAGATAGATGGGTCAATGATAAATGAGAGCGTTTTTCTGGTTTAAAACACATGAACCACTTTCTTAGAAAGATATTTTTTGTATTTAATAGGTATTTATATTTATGTTTCCTGCATGTTAGTTAGACCACAATTATTATTATTATTATTATTATTATTATTATTATTATTAAT
>NW_015621113.1:0-1879 GCF_001515605.1 Sinocyclocheilus anshuiensis
ACCTAGTTTTCTCCTCATGTGTCTTAATTGGATTTGTTTCACCTGTCCTTAATTAATTGTCGTTACCTTCTGTGTACTTATACTCCCCTCTTGTCTCTATCAGTCGTCTGATCCCGTCAGTTTATGTGTGGATTTTGCCCTGTTCCTTAGATTTATTAAACATATTGAACTCTTCTTCATCTTGTGCCCTTTGAATTTTACACACACCGTAGTGTGTCAACTGAACAGTCCTCACCACTAATAAACACAATTTGTGAGAAACGCATAAAGTTCTGTTATTGTGGAACTGCCCTATCAGTGCTCTACGACCAATTAGACTCAAGGAAAATAAGTGTATGCCAAATACAGAGTAGAAATTAAATGTAGTAAATAGTTAAAGAAATTAGTGTATTTCATAAATGAATATTCTTTTGTAAGTTAAAGGAAAGAAGGTCTCAACTACTAATCATCATGTCATCCTTAAACTAAGTAATGTGTACACTGCATATAATGGCATCAAGATGTGTTTAACTGCTCAGGTCAGATCAGACATTTGTCTTTTTTTTGTCTTCTTTGTGCCAGGGAAAAATGCATGAACCTGTTGGGAAAAACTATCATTTCAAAACTAAAGTGGATTACAATCTGGAGGAGAAAAACAAAGATCCCTGTTAAGAAAATTATGTCAATTACATCTTGTGAATCAGAAGGAAAATAATTGATGGAGGATTTTTACTGTTCACTGTATGACAGATTAAAGATCTGCACTCAGCTGGTTGTCATAATAGGTTTAGTAGACTTGGAAAAAGGTGTGATATTCACTACCTGCTTGATCAGCTTGTGCTGTGGCAAAACCTCCAATGGACGTGACATTTTCACAGACAGAATTCAAAGCCAAAAGTTGCTTTATTAATATGCTTGGAAGGAGATGAAATTAAATGGAGTTAGCCACAGTGCAGTTAAAAGGTCTTTTTAAAAAGCAAACATTTAATATTCAACAGGACAATGCAGATCAGGAAAACAGATACAAACGCATCCACTACACATGTATAGCAGATGCACTGAAGTAAAAAATACTGCAAAATATGTGTTTAAAAAAAGGTCAGAATAAAAAAAAGGACTTGCATTGGTTCACAGGTTCATTTCTCAGTTGTATAAGTTAACTGTGAATGTGAACAGGTGTGATGGCACCAACCCTCATGCTGAGATCAGAGTGTCATTCTGCCTGTGAGCACATCAGCAATTTTACAGATTTACCAGAAAGTTAATGCAAACTTTGTTGTACCACCAACAGTTAACACTCACTCTAAAAGTACAGTAATTCTGTGAGCAAAATCATACTAAAAAGTATGCACCCTTTTATGCGATCCAAAATAGCTTCTAATGCGGTGCTAAATGGATAAATAGCCAGTGCATCACATCCAAAGAGAATTTAGTCTGCTTTCCAAACAGCAACCCCTTTGTTCTATTGTGTGTGTGTGTGATTAGGCCTCTGTCACATATCCCTTGTGCTACAAGTGAAATATGAATTAAATTATCTCCAAAAGAGAGAAAAAGCAAGAGAGTAATAAGAACACATTTGTGGCATCATTTCAGGGCACACAGAATAAGATTTGGTCTCCAGACTATCCCGGCCCCGATGATGCACGGTTCCAGAATGGACACAGCTGAGGTCAGTGAGCCGAGAGGAGGGGGCCACTAATGCACACTTTGGATTTATTGTTTTAATTAAGTGCTATGGCATTTCATCATAAACTGTTTATGGACATAAGTCCACCGGTGCAAGCTATTGTGCGAGGGGAGGTAGTGGGGGGAGGAAAACAGCTTGTTTTGTTTGAAAACCATTTCAGTCCTCTGTTCTCCATAGCAGCTGTCAAAGTGTTTCATATCTTTGATACATTAA
>NW_015621114.1:0-1880 GCF_001515605.1 Sinocyclocheilus anshuiensis
GCTCATGGTTTGCTTTAGGACAAAATTCTGGAAAACAAAATTATGTAAGAAAAAAAGCATCATTCCTTTAATCTTCTTTAACAAATGTTCCTGGACTCGCAGTAACACTTGATCTGCACTTATGTCCATGTATATTTTTGGTCACAATTATAGAAACATTAGAGCAAACGTTATAATGTACTTTCCGTTCGATGACACTACAGATAGACTCTCAGAAAAAAAAATTCCCAAGCTGTCACTAGGGCGGTACCCCTTCAAAAGGTACTAATATATAACATATAGGTACTAATATTAGTACCATTAATATGCACCCTTAAAGGTACAAAAAAGGTTGTGAAAAAAGGTTGACAGGTTGTGTACCTTTTTTTTCCTGAGATGTTTGCAGAAATGGAGGGATGGTTTATCTGAGAGATAAGAAAGACAAAAACAGCATCTCTGCTGACAGCAGTCTGCCTACCTGGTATGATGTGAAATGAGGATGATTGTGGAGAGGGAGCCCTCCACTGGTGTTAAGAGAAAAGTGCTTCAACACCTGCAGGAGTCAAGACCAGTGCCTGAAGCAAATCAGAGAGCGAGACGATTCCCATCACCACATCCTCTGTGTCCACCAGTACTAGACGGTGAACCTGACAGAAACAGCATAAGGACCTATGGTCAGAGTGGACGGTGTTTTTCAAATGATGCCAATGAAAACAAGCCATCAATTCTTGAAGGCTATAATATAGAAACTAACTATTTGTTCTACTACCTCAGCCTCAGCGATCCGATCAATGATGGTTTCGAGGGTCTCGTGAGGGTAACACTTCAGCACCCCCTCAATGCAGCACCAGCGGCTCTGAATGACCTCCTGCATCGTCATGTTCAGGTTGTTGTAGCTTTTCTGTGCAGCCAAATTCTGTTCATGTAAATGCAGATGATACCAACTTTAAGCTTTGCTTGGTACATATGAAATCATTTGCTGTAAATCATGCAAAAAAGAGGTGAGGATGTGAGTCTACATACAATGACATCAAATCTGGAGTAAAGTGCTACCACTTTTCCTAAAGAGAAAGAAAAATGTCAGAAACCACATAGAAGACCTTCAGAAGTTGAAGATATGTATTAAGAAAGCAGAAAAACAAAAGCAAACAGCTGTACACAGTACCTTGCTCATTGACGACGGGCAGGGCTGAGACCCGTCGCTCTACAAATATTGATAAAGCATCATAAACGGTTTCTGTCTCCCTGATAGTTGCAATGTTCTTGAATGTTCCTATTTTCACTTCTTCAATCCGCTTCTGTAAGAATCGTGGCTTTGGGATCATCGAGCCCTGAGATTCATAAAGCAAATTCTCATCATTCAGTACAGAGCTATGGGGACAGTCAACATAAGCATTTCATGGCAACAATCTCATGGCAAATCATACATGTTTTGTCAAATTGATGTCTAATTAATTTCAAATCATACAATCTCATTTGTATGCTTTCATACAATCTGTTTATGCCCCACCGGTGTTTTGGTTTGAGATGCGGTTCAGGTTGACCCTCATGCTTCATGTTTTTTTCTACAAATCATACTTTTCCGTATGAATAACGTGGTACGAATGATGTGGCTCGCCACTTTGTGAAATGGCTACGTTTTTCATGAGATCGAGTTGACTGCACTTAGTTGTTATGTTTTGCTAGCCAATATGACAGTTGTTTTAAAAGTATACTGAATATGCAGCATTACACAAATTGCAGACAGCTATTAACTTAAGCTAATAACAAAGTCATCTCATGTCATCTTAATACACTGCTCAAAAACTTAAAGGGACACTTTTAAAACACATCAGATCTCAATGGGGAAAAATATTATGCTGGATATCTATACTGATATGGACTGGGTAATGTGTTAGGAA
>NW_015621115.1:0-1879 GCF_001515605.1 Sinocyclocheilus anshuiensis
CTGGATGGTGACTGAAGTGACTGTGATGAATCCCTGACACACAGTCCAGCCTAGAGAGGAAATTAAAAAAGCTTGAAGATTACTATATCAAGTCTGAAAATTATATTTCCCTACCAACATTCATATGTGTCATACAGAGATACAACCATTTGAATTTAAGTCAAAGCAATTTTTCACTCTGTCTAACAAGGCAAATCTCCTACAGCTGAATGAATGCAGACTTCAGCAGTTCCTCATTGCTAAAAAGAGGATGACCATGCTAAGGATGGATGATTTAAATATAATTATCATTTAAGAAGACACTGGAGGATGAAACAACAATAACATAGTAAGAATTAAAAAAAAAATGAAAGTCTTCAAATAGACAAGGTCATATTTGTCCTTTGTCTGGACTTGAAGGAAAAAGGGCATCTATGACATATTTTATAAACCTTTAAACTTGAAGTTGGTGAAAAATAACAGTCCTTTCTTTCATATGAACTCTCAACCCTGTTCCCACCTCCAGTGTGTCTCTTCATTCCTTCTCATTATTCCTCAACTGATCCTCATTTCCTTTGGGAACTATATTTTCAACCCTTTCCAATGATTGTTTCAATAATTTAACTGAATATACAAAGCATTCTCTTAACTTCCCTCCATGTACACACAAACTGTTCTCACCGATCACAGTTTATACACACTGAGTTTTTCACTCACCCAAGCGGACATCAGCCCGCGCCAACCTAAACTCCTGATTAGTGTGTGCACTTGAATGATTACGTGTGGCATGTTTATGGGTGTATGGAGCAGGTAACTGTGCTAAGGTCATTGTGCCGGTCGACCTGTTGTGGTCATAAAAAAAACCTCAATGGGTGAGTCAGCGCTGCCCAGCTGCAATTGTGTATGTGACAGGAACAAATGTTGATTTTTGATGGAGGTGAAAGACCTGGCCTTCTCCGTTCTTCCTCTAGACAGACCTGACACACCCTCACCTCTGCTGACCTGCTGATTGCCGGTCTGTCTGACCAGTGTGCTTACTGCTTAACTGACCTTACTGATATGAAACATATGACAACAAAAATGCATAAAATATTTTGTCTGACTTAAGGCACCAAGGCCACATCACCATATTCTATGCCATCAAAGCATCTGATAAAATCTGATACTTTTTTAAAAACTGGTCATCAAAGTAAAACTGATAAAAAAAAATAGCCCCCACTTTAATGATATTCAAATAGTATAGGCTTATGTTGAACTTTATTGTACATATAGGCACTGTAAGCAGTACATAATGTATTAAAGGAAAAGTGTTTCTGTTGCTTAATGAAAACTTCTGAAACATTTGAGTATTTGACAAATATTGCATCCAGGGACATCGTGAGACTCTTTTTACTAGGGCACGAGCCCCAGTGAAATACTGCTGTGACCCCGTGAATTATTACTGATAAATCCTAAATAAACCCAGTATTTCAACAATTATGTTGAAGTGTGTTTTCTATCAGCTGTTCGGAATGTCAGAATTACAAATTAATCACTCTTTTGATGTAATCAGCCAAACGGGTTTGCAAAAAGTTCTGAAATTGTTTGCTGTTCAGTTTGATTCATTTAAACAGTTGACTCACACAATGATTGTTTGCAGTGACTTCTCACATCAAAATATTCATGAGATATTTTATAAGACAGAAAATAAAAAGCATGTCTGATGATGTGAATATTTACCTACAATCTATTTTAGAAAACAAAACTTGGAAATGTATTCTAATGTTTTTCAGCAATGGAGCAGATCTTAATTTTGTGTGTGGCTTTAACATTTCCACTGGAGGCAAGTGTAGTGAGAACCCATGTGCAGTTTAAGAAAATCCAAAAGTGAGCAGAAACACAATGAACAAGACTTGGCTTG
>NW_015621116.1:0-1882 GCF_001515605.1 Sinocyclocheilus anshuiensis
TTGTATTTATTTCTTACTAAGCATGGGCCTAACGAATTGGACATTCTGTAGTTTGTAATAGTCTGTGAAAGTTTTCTCAAGGATACAGTGGTGTCTTGTTATTATAAAAATGTAAGTTAGGCATGGTTGCCAGACCTTCAGAAACACATGGTTGTGCAACACAGGTTTCACTGAGGAAAGGAGACTGTACTAGCCTGGGCAAGGCATTCAGTGTGCACTGTATGCTAATTAAAAAAAGAAACACATCTGATTGCCGTGCAGTTTTAGTGGCCACAGTAACCACTATCTGTTAGGTAACACTATTGTCTATTATCTATCTCAGACTTTCTTACATACAATAAGTGCTGATATACACTCCAACATCACACATTATACTCTTTGGCTTAATAATTGTCCTACCGGTAGCTCTCAACTAGGTAAAAAGGGCCGTTTTTTTTAACTCTGTCTGTCTGTTAGATGAGAGAAAGTAAGCAATAAAGACATAACTAAAGCTAATGGCAAAAACTAAGCTAAATGTAAGGCAATTTCCACTAATTTCCACGAATTCAAGTCTAGTTGGTCCCCCTTTATTTTTTAAATGCAACTAAAGCATGAAACCCATGGAGAGATGCATTAGATATCTTACAGAAAAAGAAACGAAAAATCTGAAAATGTCTGTAACCATTAAAAATTTTAATTTTTACCTGTCCCACATTTCCTTGTCCTTCCCTATTTTATTCTACAATTAAAATTATAAATATTTTTAAATAGTTTGTTGATCTTCTGTTCATTAAGAAATTATACATTATTTTAATCACTAAAATATTCAGCATACAACATTATCAAACTGTGACACACACGAAGAAAAAAAAACATCAATATACAAGTTAGAACTTGGTACATTCAGGTGATTCAGCTATTTAACCCTGTTACCATAAACTATTTCCCTTTATTTTTACTGTATATGTGTCTGAATAAAGCCTGTAACATGTTTTAACTTGTTCTTGTTACAACAGTTTCTATTTTCAGTTTCAGATGAATCAGTTTAAAAATGGTTGGTATAGTCGACGTGCAAAGCATAATGACTCAATTTATCAAATATCATTAAAAATAAAATTCAAATAAAACACTAAATTAAGAAAAACGTTTATCGATAATTTCAAACCAACTTTGTTGTGTTCGTGAGTAATGTTGTGTTACGGACTGCCATTTTGAACCGGACGTTGTACTGTTGAGGTCATGCTAAAAGGAGGAGTAAAAAAGCTAAAGGAGAAGAGAGATTCGTTATTACTGTCTCGTCTCATTACTGCTCAATAACTCCTACCAGATGTCACAAACTTGTGGTCCCATCTAGACCCTATACTGAGTGATTGTTGTTACCCAATATGGGAATTTTAGAATTTATTACAACTTTTTACTTAGGATGTACTTCTGTTTGCTGATTTTTATTTCTAGATAATAATGATAAATTACACAAATTAAGGTTTAAACTCCTGATGTCCCAGTATTAGCAGAGTTGCAAAAATTGCTACTTATAAAAAAAAATTTTAAAAACTCTTTTTGAACAAAATTGGTGTTTCCATGTGTTTTTATCTGACTGCATGCATTGAACTCCCATCTCTATTATGCTCCAATTACCCTGAAGCTTGCTTAAAGCAAGCAGGCATAGCAACCGTTCAGACACATCGGCACGACAGCTGGCCTGCTTTGGTTTAGTCTATTAGCCAAAGCTGAGTCCCCACACACTCAATCAGCTTTGAGCTGCATTTGGGACAAAGGTTTTGGGGGAAGGGGTTGATGTTTCTGACAGAGGCTCTAACGCTTTTGGGGTAGCTGTTGACCCTCCTGAGCTCCTGATCTCACTCTAAACACTGCTGGAGCCCTGTGGGCTTAATGTGTTTAC
>NW_015621117.1:0-1880 GCF_001515605.1 Sinocyclocheilus anshuiensis
GGCAGAATCCAGTCTGTACATGAGGGCCGTCAGGGCCACCTTAATCCTGGTACCTCTGCTGGGCATTCAGTACTTACTGCTGCCCTACAAACCAGACGGACGGCTCGCCTCCGAGATATTTATGCACACTATGAACATACTTATGCATTACCAGGTAAGTGTTGTTGACAACAGGCAAGGAATCAATTCTCAATTTATTAATGGATCAAATAAATATACATATTTGAAACTCTTAATTAATTCATGTTCAAACATGTAGTTAAATCTAACAATAAAATAAGTAATTAAAACCTAATTTTTATATACAACTTGCATCAAATTGCATCAATCAAAGACCTAATGGCATTTTTTAATCACTTGGCAAATGAAAAAAGAAAAGCAATTTGTAAATATTTTATTAAAAAAAAAAACTGAATTAGAATTTATAAATTAAAATTTATAAACAAAAACTATTTAAATGTTGCAAAGTATTAAGTATTAATGATATATTATTTATTGTTATATTTGACGGAATTTTAAATCAGTAGTTAAACACTTTTATTCTCAGTTAAGTCTATTAAATCTTATTTAAATCTTTAAATCTTATTTAAATTAAATTGTATTTAAATCTATAAAGTCTACAATTTTGTTAATGTGAAAAGTGATTTATTTACATTTTTATTTTTTAATTAATACATTAATAATTGTTTTCTTTTTTCTTTTATATTTTAATGGCACTCATACTCCTCCATACACTTTGGTTTACACTAGAAAAAAAACTGTAACTTTGAAGCTTATAATTTTTTTTTTTTACACAGGGCCTTTTGGTTGCCACTATATTTTGCTTTTTCAATAGCGAGGTAAGAAATTTTTGTTTGAAAATTTCAATGCACTCATTGAATGCTTTCTTTACTTGTAGCTCAAAACATAAAGATATTTGTCATTATGCTTAATATCTGTCTGCATTTTGTTTGTTTAGGTGCAAGGTGTATTACGAAGACACTGGAACCAGTACCGCATCCAGTTTGGCAGCACATTTGCGAACACCGATGCCCTGCGTTCTGCATCCTACACGGCCTCCTCCATGACGGAGGTCCATCGATGTTACAGCATCGACAGCCACATGGAGACTTTAAACGGCAAGAGCTTTCACAATCTGGAGACCACCATTCTCCGATCAGACAGCCTGTACATGTGAGAGACTCTTAACTCTTTGACTTTTGGGAGAACAGCCTCACGGAGAGGACCACTGACAGAGATGCGTGTGAGAAGAGGCCTGCTGGACATACATCTGGTTACTTTGGACTACAGACACCCAGAAGCCTTTCCTTTTCCATTGAGGCCTTAGTTATCTCATGTTTATGGATGGGAACTGGAGAAAATAATGTATTTTATGTGGAATATTAAAGTCACGTGAACCTCTTCCATGATGATCCATTGGAACACTTTGGAGAACATCACACATTGTCAGTCTTTCCGATTTCTTTGATTGAAATGGAGGTGTTCTATGGGTGAAACTATGAACTGAGGATCGCACCCTAATGAAGCTTTTTTCTTTATGGCACTGTGTTTTTTAAGTGAAGGTTGAGCCACACTGATGCATTGGATGATGGATTCCACATCTATAAATCTATGGATTATTCTGGCTCAAAGAATCTAGAAGAAAGGAATAAACAATGGAAGAGAGACGAAATCACTAGGACCTGATTCCAGAAGATACTGATGCCTTGTCCTGCTCTTTTTGTTCATCCTGAACTTCATCTTGTTATTAGTTATGTGATTAATTTTATGTGAAATTTTTATCCACATACAGGGCAATATTGACAATATATTCTATGTATGCAAAATGTTTTATTGTCTCTTAGTAGTACCGAGGAGTATATATATATATATATATATAT
>NW_015621118.1:0-1884 GCF_001515605.1 Sinocyclocheilus anshuiensis
AAGTGGGAACACAGTGCAGTACTGGCTGCTCCTGGACCGCATTGTCCAACAGATGGTCCTGCAGAGTGACAAAGGTCACGACCCTGATGTCACGCCATTAGAAAACTTCAATGTAAAGAATGTGGTTCGAATGTGAGTTTGCCTCTTTTTTCAGGCAACTTTATCATAATTGATTTTCTTTGGCATCCATATGTTGCTGTAGTGTATTTATAGTAGTTGCAGTTTTTTTATGCCCTCATTAAGTCTTTGCCAAATAAACCAAGATCTGTACAGAAATAATGAGTTTTTCCTTAAATCACATCACTTACCCTTTTTCAGGCTTGTCAATGAAAATGAGGTGAAACAGTGGAAGGAACAGGCGGAAAAAATGCGTAAAGGTCAGCACATGTTGTACACATTGATGTTTCTTTTACAACAGTCTGCATTTTTGCATTAAGATTAAATCCTCTGTAACTGTTAATGCATTCACATCAAGTAAGGATTAAAATTCTGACTTAACGATTAAAAATGTCTTTGGCAACCTATAAATTACAACTTCAGAACTTGAATTTCATGTGAATTTTAATGACGTGGCTGTCAAGACATCAATGCTAAATGACGTCATGAAACTTTTTAGCTATACGTTTTAGCATTTAATAATATGTTTGTTTAATTATATATTTTTTTATTTTTATGTTATGTATATATATTTTTATTTTCATGAAACTATTTTTAGCTGTACTTTTAAGCATTGAATAAAATTTATGTTTGTTTGTTTGTTAATTTATTCGTTCATTCTGCAGATTTATTTTTTATTTTGTGTATTTTATATATTTGACAGATTATTTGTATGCGCTTTTTTCTCATTTTCATCTGTTCATGTAGAAATGATCACTCTGATTAAACAACAATGTAAAATGTCATCAAACTTATAAATTACAACTTGAAAATTGATTAATGAATGACTTGACCATCATGATGACATCATGGAAAAATGAACCAGCATGTAGAAGTGAATTAATATAAAAATCTGACTGTCATCAACAACAACAAGCACAGGGCATCTATTTGACATTATAAGCGTTGCCATATAAACTTATAATTTCTAAAAATGAGAACATCATCAGCTCAGAATAGATTCTCCGAGTTGTCATCTCATAATTATGTTAATTCTGACATGGGAATGTAGCCTATTTATTTCAGTTTGATTTAGTTGGCTGGAATGCAGTGTCTTTATTGTAGAGACTTTAACCTCTTTGTCCTGTAGACCACCATGAGCTTCAACAGAAGCTGGAAAAGAAGGAGCGAGAGTGTGATGCAAAAACTCAGGAGAAGGAGGAGATGATGCAAACGCTCAACAAGATGAAAGAGAAGTTAGAAAGAGAAATGGGGGAACATAAACTAGTCAAGCAGCAGGTGTCAGAAATGACTTCCAGACTACATCACCTTAGCACGGTATGCTGATGAGGTCACAGATATTAATAATAATAATAATACAAAAACATGTAAACGTCCTTTTACGAAAGCAAACATTAATAAAGACTGACCACTGTTCATCCCTTTTGTATTTCTAGAGACAAGTAGCCAGTGTTCCCGGAGGGCCTCCCATCCCTGGTCCTGCAGGTGGCCCTCTCTTGCCCCCTCCACCTCCTCCACCTCCACCGGGGGGCATGATGCCTCCTCCACCACCTCCTCCACCGGGCAGTGCTGTGATGCCGCCGCCTCCACCACCGCCCCCTGGTGGCCCCCTGCCACCCCCTGGACGGCCTCCTTTCGGTGCAGCTCCGCCTCCGCCAGGAGCTCCCGTGGGACCGTCCCTGAAGAAGAAAAACATTCCTCAGCCGTCCAATCCACTCAAGTCCTTCAACTGGGCCAAGCTGTCTGAGGTGAGACTGGCATGGATTA
>NW_015621119.1:0-1884 GCF_001515605.1 Sinocyclocheilus anshuiensis
TTGAGGGCTTTTTCATTGCTCTTCTGAGATAACATAAGCATAAAAAATAATTAAATTCAATGAAATAATAAAAAGATGCTCTGCATAGTTGCAAACTACAATTACACACAAAACTATTATTAATCACATAATTAATAATTTGTTGACTTACTATTAATTATTTGAGTTTGAGTAATAATAATAATAATAAATTAATAAAAGACGCTCAACATAATTGCAAACTATTGCAATTACACACAACTAATATTAATTACATTATTAAATACTATGAATTGTTTTGAAGTTTGAGTATATTTTCATTCATTAGTGGCTAGGCCAACAGAAATTATTTTTTTATATAACATAATAATAATAATAATACAATCAAGTAAAAATGTATTATTATATTATTAAATATAATTTTATTGTCAATATACATATTTATAAATATATATATATATTTGTGTTTGTTTTGTATTAAAAAGTAATGATAACACTACTTAAAGCCTTTATGTATAATGCATCATAAAGGTAATCATAATATAGGTTGTAAAGCATTATATCTTTTCATAAATAATTGTAACTAAAGTTAAAGCACATTTTAATATTTAAAGGTTTGTTTGTCATGTGTTTTAATGAATTATACTACAATAAATACTAACAATACATCGATAAACTGTAATAATAACAATAAACTGTGGATACAACGATTCATGAAATCATACAACGCATTATAAGGTGCATTACAAGGCACAATTAATGCATTAAAACTTTTATAATGCATTATATAAAAAGACTTTAAGTGTTACCAAAATAATAATAATAATAAAAATACCATATTCAATATATGTCTGTGTGTTCATGCTGTATCTGATGCAGTGGTGTTGTGCGCTCTCATGTGGTAATGCTGTTTTTCACCACAGTCTTGTAAATTCATCTGTTTTCTGAGCCAGGACGAATGCATTCAGACATTACAATAAAATAGCATTGGTTTATTTAATCTACATTTCAATGTTAACTTTAGCACAAATTTTACAGGCTACTGGGGAAATCTTTCTACAGTAAGTGGGTCTGGGGGAGTGTACTGTAGTAAAAATGGCAAAGTTCTCAAGTTCATTTAATAATTTCCTTTAACTCAATGCACTTTCAGCTTGAATTGACTGTGAGTGCATAACAGTGCTGTAACAGAGGTGAAACAGTTCAGCACTGGAGCTCGAGTGTCTTGACCTCCTGCCAAACTGCAGTGTCCAGTTACTCGCTCTCACATTACCAGAGCCAGCCGACAGCAGAGACACACATAGTACAGTATACAGGACGCTTTCTATCAATACAGTACACTACAGTTTGCCCTCACGTTTGAGACACATTAGAGCAACATATGCCATGTTTGTTGTAAGAAAACCAATGCACTTACACACAAACACAAAATTAGTTTTCTTCTCTTGCTTCCTAATCTAGTAAACCTGGCATTGCATATTACAAATATTACTTGCTGTTTGATGAATTGCTTTTGTGAGTCACTTCCTGCTAAATATACTGTATACATGTAAATGTGAACATAAAATAAGCCTATTATGAAATGTAGGTGATTTTAAGCAAATTGAATAAAATTAACAGTGAAAACTGAATCAGAGGGTGGTGGATCCGTGTCCTGCTCTGGGCTAAATGAGGGGTACAGAGGTCAAAGAGGGTCAGATTGGGACAGGACTGAACAGGTTTCAGCCTGACGGAGCCGAGACCACCAAGAGACTTACACAACCAGCTTAAGAACCATTCAGAAACATTTATTCATCTGAAAATATACAAATACAGCATTGCACAGTTATCAGCAGCAATTTCAGCTTCATAGAGTCTTCTCAGGAACAATATCTAAATATAAAATGTGAATAAACTGCCTCAATGATT
>NW_015621120.1:0-1883 GCF_001515605.1 Sinocyclocheilus anshuiensis
CTCAGCAAAATATCGTCTAATTATCGTTATCGATAAAATCCCAGACAATATCGAGATATTATTTTTTGTCAATATCGTACACCTCTAGTTTGGAATGATATGATGAGAGCAAGTGAATAATGGCAGAATCGTCATTGTTGGGTGAACTATGCCTTTAACTGGCCTATCCTAACCAGCCAAATCTTTACTCACTCTCATTCTTACTACTAAGCAGAAGAAGTGATATAACTGTTCCTCAAGATTCATTTATTCAGCTTAATTTACTTAACTGACTGACAGCCTCATTCAGACCAGCATTTAACTGGATATCTGTCTGTATGTAGTACTTGTAATAAAGCAAGAGAATGAACATGATGATGAATATGTAGGCCTACCCATTAAATTTTTTTCCACAATTTCTAAAGAAGTCAATAGCGATTTAAATTTCTTGGTCATGATTTATGTGTCACAGTAATAGGTCAAGTTCAGGTCACCCAGCTCACCGTGGCTTATATCATTACATTTTTGATGAAGTCTTACTTGGAAACTCCATAAGCTTCAAAGCAAGCCTTTACAACATCAGATAGGTTAATGTTTTGAGAATTTACATTTATATTCATATAATGACCTTTGGTGCCCACCATCATGATCAGCTTAGCAAGAAAATCTTTCACCTGTAAAATTCAGTCTTTCCAGATAATGTTCCACTACAATCAGGCATACATCTGGATAATATATTGTTAGATGGTCATTGTTGAGAGTATATTATCTGCCACAGCTGCAGAGCCTCTGTGAGCACAGTATTTGTGGCAGTAATCTGTCCCGGGTCGCTCTCTATGGTGCTGAAGCCCTGCTTACCCTGCCATTCAGAACCAGCCTGCCATCGGCCCACATTACCCACAATGCACATCTAGCTCCTGCAGCGCATACAACTTTAATGTAAAAGGTGTAAGACAGTCATATATGCTGAACATGAGTGCATATGTCAAGCTAATCGCAGAATGACACACCGATAACCGCATCACAAACACGTCTTGAAAAGCACTTCTGACTCTGACGTGGGCGTGTGATGTTCAGAATAGAAATATGCCTTAATGTTCGCTGTGAGTATTGCCAAATGTGTATATTTGCTCTTTAAATATCCTCATTGACTCTCTGGTGAGTCACTTGAAGTCATTTTCATCCTTCTGTGTCTCTTCATTGTTTTTTTTCCCACCTCCCCTCCCCCATCTACCCTTCGCTCACACCCACTCAGTCTCTCTCTCTTTCTCTATCCTTCCCCTGACTCCATCCTCTTGCCTTGAAACTGCATTACAGTCATGGTTTCACTTACTGTTCAACACAAACAGACACTTAGGTAACTTCGTCTCATCGGGCAGCGCTGAAATTCATTGAATCACGACCAGCACAATAAACTCAGGTTCAGCTGAGCTACGCCATCCATCCAAGGCAGCTCCGCTCCAGCTTATGAATGAGAAATGAGCTTATGAAATATTTTAGATGGTTCAGGTATGCAGAGAGTGAGACCTGCTCTTTCCAACAGCATTGCATTCAATATTAACTACATTTCCTTGCTCAATGGCTCAGCAAAAGCAGAGAGCCAAGATACTCCGATCTGTTGACTGTGCAGAACTGTGATTAGAATTTGAACCCATATTATTCACTCTAATGGCCTCCCATAGGAAAGAGGAATCTCTTTTCATTCGAAATTTTGGAGTTGGTAAGATTCATTAATGTTTTTGATGGCTAGAGTAGGAAAAAAGTAAAATACAGTAAAAACAGCCATATTGTGAAATATTATTACACTTTAAAATGATTGTTTTCTATCTGAACATGTAAAATGTGATTTATTCCTGTGCTGCAAAGCTGAATGTTCAGCATCATTACTCCAGTTTTCAGTGTCA
>NW_015621121.1:0-1883 GCF_001515605.1 Sinocyclocheilus anshuiensis
CCCAATATTCAAATATTAGTTTTATATTATTTTTATTTCAGTTTTAGCAACTTCAACATTATTTGACATTTCTAACTTTTACATTTAAAAAAAAAAGTTTGTCTAATATTTATATTTTATTTTAATTCAGCTTTATTTCAATTAATTCAATTTTCAATTGTTTTATTTAACAATAACAATACTGGTTATCACTCCAATTTAAATCTCTATCCTAAACAAAATCTGTTGAGAACCACTGTTCTATCCCGACTTCCAAGCAAATCTCGTGAAAAACTGAGAGGGTCTCACAATGGCATAGCATTATACAAAGGGGAAAAGATAGAGACAAGAAAAAACATCAACAAATGCAGTGTTCAATATAATCGCTGGCACGTCGTTCCGCGCATTGACCTGAAAGCTCACACTGAATGTGCTGTGGATGGATATGTTGTGTGCACAGGGGCCCCGGCTGTAAGAGGGATAGATGGGGTGAGCTGGACGGGTTCCATGCCCTTAATCCCCCTCCTCAACCTCCGCGGCATTGGCCATCTTAAACCAGTTAAGACCAGAAAACAAGCTTAGGCTGGTTTAAGACTTTTTTTCAGAAGCATATGGCTTCAATTTAAAACATGACATGTACTTCTTACTTATAAACGCTGGTGATGCACAGCTGAAGACATCTTGTCCTTCACAAACATTTCAGTTGGGTCAACAAAAGGATCCGTAGATAACACCAAGTATTCACATATCAATGTGACTGCCAACATAAACTAAAATACAGTAAAACTAATTTACAACAGTATAGCCCCTCTGTAACCATGTTAATATTTACTATTTTCCATACACACAAAACTTAATGTCAAATATGAGCAAATAGCTCCAGATCATGTATTACACCATAGAAATTATGTCTATTCCAGCATTAGAGAAGATTTTGCCAGTACATCTGTTCAGGAAACTGCCTAATCCTGTGTAATTCCAGGTTAAAGGCATCCTCAAATCCAGTGCATCAGAAATTCAGTAAATGTCAGAAGTGATAAGTGGCAGGTGGATAGTGGATTTAGGGAGTTAGCAGTTTAGGGATATGCAGTGTATGGATATGCACACGAGGTAATCTGGGAGTGCTGACACTGATAGTCACTGTTGCAAATGTTTTTTAAGCTATAGAGTGTGTTGACAGACAACATAAAGACAGGGGATTTTTACTCTAATTTAGCTATCTAACATATGTTCATGTTTTTCTGCCTGTGCAATTGCTATGTTTAATTCTTAAATCCCTAAATATTCTGGATGCTCTGATTACAGGAGCCTGATGGCATAATCTATACATAAATCTCATTTACTGTCTCAGTGTCTGCTTTTGTTTGTTATCTTGAGCACTGTTATTTATCTGCCTAGTATCTGCACTTATCTGGATTGCAACAAAATGAAGCAGTATATTTTTATAAAAGCAAACCAAACAAGTCATTCCAGCTAATGTGGCAGCTTAATAAAAAAAATATTACTATTAAAAATTATTCATCTTTTATGCACACCAAGGCTGCATTTATTTGATCAAATATTGAGAAACACTATTACAATTTTAAAACGGTTTTGTATTTTAATATATGTTAAACTGCAACTTATTCTTGTAATGACAATTGTACGCCACTCTTCCAATGTTCAGTGCCATATGATTCTTCAGAAATCATTCTAATATGATGATTTGTGCTCAAGAAACATTTCTTACTATTTGTATTCTGGAACAGAAGATTTATGTACAGATTTGTGCATTACTGTATATACAGCTGTATAAATAAAAATATGTTTATATATATTTTCATAATACTTGAGAGAGAGAGGCAATAATAAGTTATTACGAAATGAATTACAGAAGACAGGTGGTAATTTCTGTGTTAGCTGTT
>NW_015621122.1:0-1884 GCF_001515605.1 Sinocyclocheilus anshuiensis
TGGTCAAGTGCAAAGACTGCAAGTGTGGGTATTTGGACAGGCCCATTAATTGTGGTCATATGGTTTACCACTGTGTTCGCTTTGTGTGGTTTTTGAAGCTTGCATTATATGGAGTCACAGAGATGGATTATTTTTCTAGAAATTTTCGTTTGTATTTATCTGAAGAAGGAAACTTATATACATATGGGACGGCATGAGGTTGAGTAAATGGGAGAATTTTCATTTTGGGTTGAGTATCATTTTAAACACTATGAAACTGATTGAATACATACAGTACAGTACAGTAGCTGAGCATTCTGTTCATAAATGTGTTGGTTTACCAGTAGGGCTGTAGAGAGTAAAGACTGGAGAGTCTCCTGTGATATACACGGTCACATTGGACAGAGTTAGATCTAGCAAAAAAGAAAAGTTTTCTGCCTTAGGTGGATTTCTCGCTGCCTGAAGAACAGTCACCTTCAAGAAACAGGTTATACCACATTAGAGTTACAGAGTTACCTCCAAGAACAGCACAGCACAGCACAGCACAAACTAAATTAGGATATGACTGGTGATATAAAGCAAATTACATTTACATTTTAAAATGCATGTCTATGTAATAGTGATGATAGAAGTACTGTTAATGTACAGTATATTGATAATATATAACATAACATTGTGATCTCATTGTTAGAACTTACCAGGTCAGCAGTGATTAAATCTGTAATGACTGCAGTGGCCTGAGATAATGTAGTGTTTATGACGTCTATGGTCTGTCCACCAGAAACATGGGCCAGGTCTCTGTACAACTGTATTTCTGACTGAGACAATGATCTTGATAATGAAACATTCTGTCGACTACGTGTTGAGGTGGAGTTTGTCAGCAGGAAAGTGACCTGCAGTGCGGGAAGAAAGACACATCTTAAGACAAAGTATCTCTAACACAACAGATCCTACCTGAAGAACAAATCAAGCTTTTCTGCAGGAACTCACTTTTGACTTGGTGCTTTCTATCATGGCCTCAGCTGAACTTTTTAATTCTGTGTCCTTTGCTGAAGCATCAGTGAAAACAAAAATATCTGATGATGGAGGAGCTCTTGTCAATGTCAACTATAGATTCATGAAACAATGAAAGACAAGACAAAAACTTTTAGCATTAGAATGACTCTCCGTGTTGTGAATATCAAAGCTTACCACAATGATTTCTTTCAAAACTATACTTTCTAAATAAATACTTAACCATTTGTTTTTGAGTGTACTGGTTTCAGTGTGAACTTTTCTTAGGCTGAATGAAGGATTATATCACTGTCTAAAAGATACTGAACACACACACCAGCAGTCCTGACAGGCACATCCCTGGGTTTACATTATCAGATGCCGACAGGGAATTGATTTGCTCTTTGAATCTATCTGCATCCCCAGTTCTTATCAGAAGTCCGAAATCTGTGTAAAACACAAACACGTCACTACAAGGCACTACCAGAGCAAGAACATGCACAGTGCATTTTCAACGTAAACTGTGGTCCATGTATCTCAACAAGCTATATGGAACAATATAAATATGGTGAATGTTTTAGTTTTATTTTATTTTAAAGCACCAGTACATAAAGGACTTTCTTAATTTTATGGAACAATATATTTCATCCATATTTATAGTATGTTAATATAGTATGTTATAAAAACTATATAATTACAGAAATTTTTCATTTTTTATAGCACAATGTGACTACCCTGGTCATTAAATTGGACTAGAATGTATTCTGAAGGTTCCTCTGATGTTCCTCTTCTGCTGTCTATGATGCTAATGGACACTCTCTTGGCCTCTGCGATGTAATTAGACAAACTGCCTGTGGTGTCAATCACAAAAGCCAGAACTGAGGTCTGACTGAGGCCCATCAGTCTGAGAGA
>NW_015621123.1:0-1885 GCF_001515605.1 Sinocyclocheilus anshuiensis
AAAAAAAAAACAAAAAAGACTTTTCTTACTATTATAAATGTTTAAAACAGTTGTGCTGCCTAATATTTTTATGAAAATATTTTTGAACATTTGTATATTTTTTCCTGGATACAGTTTTTTTCAGGATTCTTTGATGAATAGAAAGTTCCACACTTTGACCCCACACTTTTGAATGGTAATGTATATTAAAAAAAATTCACATACTGTGCACAATGTACATGCTGCATACCACAGAAATAGCATGAACAGTATGCTAGTATGCTACAGTATTCCAAACATAGATTATGAGTATAGAAAGCGATATGACTGTGTCAGCCCTTGAAATGACCCATGTTAAAAGCAGAACTGATTCAAGCAGCACATCTCTGCTGTCACTGGATCGGTCTGGCTGCGTCACATGCTATATTTGGCCACAAGGAGGTGCTACTGTGACCTTGCTTGCTGACCCTTCCGCAGATATCAAACAGGATATAAATCCCTTTTATCCTTTTTTCACAGCTCTTAATCAATTAGTCTCCCCCTCTCTATCTTTAGGCCCTGCAGTATCAACCCCTCCCAAAGTGCTTCTAATGTTAAGTAGAAGTTTTACAGGGAGATAAAAACTTCTCCCCAAGTGCATGTGCTCAGCACTTTCAAGCACAACCTGACCATCATGCCGTGCTACATGAGCCATGTCTGCGGTCCGTGTGTGTGCGTGCTGAGAGTGAGGTGAACAAAGAGATGATTGACTGTGATAAGCCTCCAAGACGCTACAGCGGGAGGCCGGAATGAGCCCCGACATGTCTGACATTAATCCCACACATCATTCCTACACAAACATACATAAACACACATTCACAACTGCACACTTCCACTGCGTGGTGCTCTGTCTCGGCTGAATACTAAGAGAGCCAGAAAAAAGGTTACGAGAAAAAGTGTGAATCAGCTAAACGATTTGTGTTTGTACGTGTGTGAGATAGAGCCACAGTAAAAGAGAAGAAAACTGATAAAGAATGTGTGTCCTGTCAGACCTGTGATTTAAAATGTCTCCACAAATTATACGCCTGTGGGAGATGCACCATCATAATGGCCCAAATTATATTTACGGGGGCTATAATTTCAGTATTTTATGTTGATTTACTTCAACCTGAATTATAGATTGGGTTGTAGTGTGCGCACATATTTAGGAGGTCACCATATCAGTTCAAATCCGACCACGGACTCTAAATTAGATTAAATCAAAGCGGGTGTTAAATGAGCTGGTGTTGAATAGGGATCCGTCTGATTTAAGCACTTCTGTAAATGGACACAGACAAACTAGACTTGCAAAGCAAGCCACGCTGCCCCCCTCACCTCTCAAAACCAGAACGGACATTGTAGAAGAACACTGTCCATATCCCAGTGTCAACAAAGCTACTTTAAATGTAAACAGACTACTTGTACTAGTTTCTATGTAGCTTGAAAAGCTAGTTTCAATTTAGCTAACCAGTTTTCAGATCTATATTTTGTTATACTACAAGCTTCTATCAAAGAGCAGCTAAGTACATTTACAAATAGGTATCAGATAATACAATTTACTTAGTTTAGTTGTACAAGAACAAATTAATTTATATTACTTTGTTCATATCATTGTCCTATAAAATGGTGTATAATGGTACACTACTATTCAAAAGTATGTTTTTTTTAACTTTTCAACTTTTATGTAACAAGAATGCAAACTTGTATTTCAAATAATGCTGTTCTTTTGAACATTCTATTTCATCAAAGAATTCTGAAAAAAAGTGTTGCCGTTTCTACACACGCATTACAGGGATAGTTCATCAAAAAATGTAATTTACCAAATGATTTACTCACCCTCAAGCCAGCCTAGGTGTATTATATGACTTTCTTCTTTCAGACGAATACA
>NW_015621124.1:0-1882 GCF_001515605.1 Sinocyclocheilus anshuiensis
AAGCAATCGCAACTTGTTTAAAAGAATGAGAAACTGCTTTTATGAAGTGCACAAGTGACTAGATGATGTGGAGGCTGAACAAGTAGTTTTGAGGATTTAATTTCTGATTCAAGAAATGCACCAAAGCCACTGAGAAAAACTGTAATTTAATATATACATTAAATACGAACTAAATGCAAATCTATCTATTCCTCTATCTGTCTATCTCTGAAAATGTAGGTTTACTGTGAGGCACTTTCAATGGAAGTGAATGTGGACAATTTTAAGAGATTTAAAAGCAGAAATGTGAAGATTATCATTTTATAAAAGCACTTACATTCATTCTTCTGGTACAATTTGTGTATTTGTAAAAAAATGTCATTTTTACAGCAGTTTTAGTGTTTATGAAACTGAATTTGTAAAATTGGATATACAGTCACTTTACACAGAAAAGGTTAGTAAGCATTTTTTAATCATGGTAACACACATATTGTTATATTTTGCAGCTGTACTATTGTACCCATCCGGAAGAGGTAGCAAGACGAAGCCAATGCTATTACAACTCGGGTCCCTCTTCCTCTGTAATGCACTATAAAGTACTTTCTAATGGACACAAACCTCCCGGGTTCTGCTGATCAATAATCCTGCTGTCTACTTTTTGGGACAGACTCTGTGATTTAGGTCTAATAAAGTGCAGTCAGTTCACCTCATTGTGAGATGAGAGAAATTGTTGGTAAGATTATGATGACATTTAAGATTTTTAGCAAAACTGATGCTATTTCATGCTACTACCTTCAAACTTTTGACTAATAATTAGCATGACTTGTTTTTGCCCCCACAGGGCCTTATCTGCATCACTTTCATCTGCTGTTTTTAGGAGCATCTGGGACGTTCAGATAAGATGCTGTATGTTCTGACTTGTTGCATGGGACCTGCCAATGAATGGACCCTTACAAAACAAGTGAACAGAATATGTTGGCACGCAGCTACCTAGCCTGCGATAGCCCGCGACAGGAAGCCTTCCCATCCAAGTAAGAGTGTGAAAATGAATAACTCGAGTGCTTCCAACACCTCTTTTTCAAACTCGTCTCAAACATTCACCTACACAACAAGTGCAGTATTCTGAACCTTAGACACCTTTCTTGCAACACCGCAATGCGAACCACAGACTAAATGATAAATCGAAATGCTCTGGCTCAACATCTCACCAGTGAAGACGGTCACCTCCCAGACAAGGCTGGGTAGATTTTATTAGCTTCTTTTCACTTTGGGAAATTGAATCGGCCACTTCCCACAGGAAGTTGAATTTGAATAAGAGGAAGAGGAAGTTACTAAGTTCATGTCAAAGAAAATCAACACAAGTAATGCATTCTAGTAAATTAAACATGTTCCCACACCTTTTCAGTGTTATTTTAGTATCATTGAGGTACTAGTATCATATTTATTAATATTTTGAATCAATTTTTATTGGTATTATAAATTTAAAGTTTTAGTAATTTTGTGTTGTCATTTTTAGTGGTTTTTTTTCTAAATGTCAGTTTTAGTTATTTTAGTTAATCATGTTATAAAATGAGAAATGCTGCCTTTGTAACAACTAACTTAAATAAAAAAAATTTATTTTATATGTAAATATATATTTGTTTTTGTTTTAAGATTTCATTTTTAATTAACATTTATTTTATTTTATTTCAAGTAATGAACTTTTATGGTTAACTATAACAAAAATCACAATTTAAGTTAATTAAATATATAATATATAAAATGACAGAATTATTAATAACATAAAATATATATACAATATGTGACCCTGGACCACAAAACCAATCATAAGGTTAATTTTTTGGAAATTGAAAAAAATTGGTTTGTTAGGATAGGACAATATTTGGCCGAGATACAGCTATTT
>NW_015621125.1:0-1885 GCF_001515605.1 Sinocyclocheilus anshuiensis
ATTTTGAGCGTGTACTCCTTTTACGTTACAACAGCAAAATCACCACTGCTTTGGAATAATTCATGGGGTAACACTGCTGATGTTTATTGTAAATAGATTCTTTTTATTTGATTTTATTAGTTTGAATAGTTAATAGGATATACTGTATGTTCTCTCCCTTTTTATTTTTTTCCAAAATATTACAAAGTTATTCCATACAAAAGCATGTGCCACCAAAAAGCTTTGGTACAAATTTTTTTCTTAGTAAACATGCAAACAAAAATAAATTTGTTACTTTTTAGACTAGTGTTTCTAGAAATGTTACATGTTAATCGTGGATACATCTAAATGGATAAAGATCAGTTCTTACTCTAAATTATAATTTGATGTTAAGAGCTGTTGTTCCGTGCTTAAAATGCATAACTGTAAACACATGTTAAAGCACCAGGTTGCTTAATTAGCAACCGTAAACAAAATATATCACTTGGTGGAAGAATTGTCCATTCTGATTCTTGTTACTAATAAATGTATATTTTGAAAATTTGGTCTCTTGTTTTATGGTTTCTGCAATATTTTAAGACCAACAAGTCACTTAAAGCCACACATTAGTAATTTTGGGCAGCTAACTTGTGTGTTCATTTTTAGTAAAATCCCACTAATATACAGTCTTGTTTTAAGTAGTATTATTAGACAACGTTTGTTTATGACACATGCCTTTATATTAAAGAAATTTGTTTAGCTATAATGAGCCTTTCATAAAACCCTTGGGACCATACACCATGTGAGTGGACTTTATTATGATCTGAGCTGTCATGCAGGGGTGCCAGACTTAGCTTTTAGAAGATCTAACAGCTTGATTAAATGATTCAGGCTTGTCCCTCCAGGAATGGTGTTTCATACCCCTGATCTTATCCACCTTTTTCCTAACGAGCCTACTGCGTTTTAAACTATGGGCGGCACTTCTGGTTTGGGTAAATTCCACTCAAAAAGACTGCAACAAATAATTTCAGATTGCGCTACAAATAATCCTTATAGTCATTTGGACTGGATGGGCAGTAAATTTTCATTCATTTTCTATTTTCAGGAGAATAACATTACGTGATATAACTATAGAATAGCTCTTTTCAGCCCGCTGCATTATTTTGCTCCTGCTTATTTTCATGTTTCCTTTGTATTCTGCTGTATGTAAATGAAAGAAGACAACATATACTGTGCATTTGCGGTCTGCTCTTCCGATTTAATTTTAATATAAACCATGAATAATTTCCTGGAATGCACTAAGAATTTTTCATTTTTCTCCCCAAATCCTCATGTCTTTTTCCAGGTTTGTTTTCACATGAATGCTGTAAAATGTAATTGTTACGAAATATACACTTCCATAAAATTGATGGATAGGAGGAGGATCTTTAGGAGTTACTCGGTATATTGAAAGTCATTTGTTAATGCGTTAAACTTTTACATTTCCTTTTGATGGTTGAAGGGTGAGTAAAATAATGTCACCTCATTGCACCCAGTTTTTGAAAATGCTTATTACTGAGTTCATAGAGTGAAACTTTTGCTAATTGTTTACAGTATAAACAGAAGTTACTCCCATAATTTGTGCAAAGTGTCATGGGGCGTAGGAAAAAGGTGGATAGAGCAGTGGTTTTCAGTCCCAGTCCTGGGGACCCATAGCACTGCACATTTTGATTGTCTTGCATATTCGGCCCTGATTCAGATCATCATCGGGCTGGATTCACGAAACATTCTTCTTAACTGCCATTTTCTTCTTCTTTTCTAACTTAAGAAAAAAGTTAAGAATATTTTGTATTCCCAAAAAGTCTTTTAAGAATGTTTTAATCTTTTTTCTTAAGTTAGTTCGTAAGACAAAACTTAAGAAGAATTCAAATTCTTGAAAAGAATCTTC
>NW_015621126.1:0-1887 GCF_001515605.1 Sinocyclocheilus anshuiensis
AAGTTTGGTCATGTGCTTTAGAGGAGGGCTTTGCATGCAGAGATGATACCGGTGGGGGGAAGGAAGTCACAAAAGTTCACTGATACAGACGAGCCTCCAGCTTACACAATTTTGTTGCAATATGCTTCACAGCGAGGCTTCATTATAAACCGAATAAACAATAAGCGGGAAAGCGAAGGAACTACAAATAAATAACATCAGCAAGATAAAGTAGCCTGTTTGAGACAGCCATTTTCTCACTAAAAGACTTCCAGCCAAAATAATCTCATTCTGCCTGATATATAACAGTGCGAGAGGTGATAGAAAGAGAGAGAAAACAGAGAGTTGGGAAAAGAGAATACAGGAAGAAAAGAGAAAATTAGCAGACAGACATGGTAATCCCTTATGACTTTCATAAAAATGCCTGACTACTGTTATTCCCTTTTCCTATTAAACACCTTTACACGTTTAGCACCTGCTCCCAGTAACTATGAACTCTGATACGCTTTCCCTCAGCACACCGCCTCAATCCATAGGGATGAGAAAAGACAGAAGGGTGCATCCGCAGGTCAAAGCCCAAATACTCAGAGGACTACTGGTTTTGAAGGATTGTTTAGTCAGTGAATGCTAACAACTAGGATCCGAAATGAACCTTTTGCCATACCTGTAAATGATGATTGGCCTGAGAACATTAACCACCTTTTAGCATTTCACATTAAGAAATAAATCTGAAAACAATTCCCCAGTATATTTGTGACTATTGTGTTACAGCATTGTACATTAGCCAGTCTATTTGTCACAAGACCCATCAAAACGGCAAGACCAATCACTATTTTGTTCCTTATGTTTTTGTTTTTATTTTAAAAGGGACAATGCACATTAATTAACATAAGTACTTTTATGTAAATGTGCCAGATTTAGCCATTCAGGCTAATTTTCATCTACAGTCCCTGGCAGGTTGATGGTGAGAACCAAAGTCCACAAATACATAGAAAACATAAAAGCTAAAAGCCAAAAATTTGATTTCATGGAGTCTGCAAGGGCTAAAGCCAAATTTTCCTCTGAGGCAAAAGTATATCTTTGATTTAATTCAGCTTTTTACCTATATTTAGTGTCTGATATATTAATTTTGCCAACATGATCAACAAAATAAATGAATAAAATACACAATGTTTTCCTACTTGCTAATCACCACAACTAGAGATGGGGCATTCTCATTTTGGAGAGCCTCTGATTGGACAAAAATCTGTTTATCTAAATCATCTAAAAACGCCAGACAAGTAGGAAAAACTCAGCTAGTTAACCAAACACACTCACAAAGGGCCAGTAGGGAGACCAGAGGCATTCTGAGCTTTGAGTCCTCATGAGAACTTTCTTATGCAGGACAAGCCGTCATCATCTTATCACGCACAGCCTGCACAGTCTGCGAGAAGTTAACATTTATTAGCTGCCCTAATTATCTCTCAGCACCTAGGAGGAAGTGCAGAAACCTTCTCGGTAGATGAAGCCACCGCTGGGGTTCTGAGATTTTAAACATGAGTCACGGATATACAAAAGAGATTATGCCACACTGTGGGAGAGGAGGAGGAGGAGGAAAATGAAGATTAAAACAAATATGACGGAGGAAACATTTAATGCAATCACTCGAGGGAGCCCGCTGCTTTGGAATAACTACAGTCATGGCTTTCCTTTATATTATCACAGCGCCCGTGTGAGGAATCCAAACTCTCAACAATGATGGAGATTCTGAGACAACATCAAAGCTCACCAAGAACAGCGGAAGTAATCATAGTGGTCGTTCATACAATTTTAATGCCACACACTAAATTGGTTTCAAGAGCACAACTCGCAAACAAAAGCATTCACTTGGTGGTAAATAACTTTTATTACTCAAATCACTCTTACAAC
>NW_015621127.1:0-1886 GCF_001515605.1 Sinocyclocheilus anshuiensis
CAGGCCTAATTACAGTGATGTTTGAGGATCAAACTTACCCTATTTAAAAAAAAAATAAAAATACAATTCACCAAAAAGCACACTATGAAAAAAAATAGTAGGCTTAGTAACTAGGCTATTGTAAATAGCAAACATATCAAAACACTGTAACAAAATTCTGGCTTTACAACAACGCATTAAAAATAAAACAAATACCAGAACATATGATAAATAAACACATAATAATTAGTACAATAATTAGGCCTACAACTTTTCAAATTTTATGTTTATACTTTCGGAAATGGATCTTTTCTATCCCTAATCAGGCTTATTATTTAGAATTTTAGGCTAATTTTGACCATAAAATATGTGCTTTCTGCAAATGCACTTGTACAAGTGTAGATTAGTTTAATTTTTTTTTTTTTCATATCGTTGTGACGGCGGAAGTTTCAGGAATGTTTAGTATTGTGTGCAAAACAATCACGCAACCTTATCATGCCTTGTTATACAGTGCACACAAACCGCATTACTTTGTTTTAACATGTAATTAGTATGTGACTACCTTGAAACCAACAACGCGGTCTCTTTTGATAACTGATGATAATAGCGCTCTGCTGCTCTAGTGCAAGCTATTTATGGCTACAGTAGCGGCAGCATAGCTCGCAGCGCCCTCTACTGGTGAAATAACCATTTTGGTCGGGCTTTTACGGTGTATTTGCGGGTTGTTTTGAACGTGCTGTAACGGGGACAGGACACCAAAAAACCGGGACTATCCCCGGAAAACGGGGACGTCTGGTCACCATAAATTAACCTGCGTCATTGTACAAAAACCTAGTTATAGTAACACAGTGCGGTGATTTCACGATATTTTTAACACCAAAGTACGTCAAAGGATACCATGATACTATTATCGTACATGTAATTCATACGGTACGTAATAACGTATAATTTCACATAAAAATCAAGTCAAACTTACAGGTTTAAGCTTCGCGTTCATATTAGCATGTTAAATTCTCATATTGTCACTAGCTCGTTGCTTTGCAAATCTGAATGATTTAAACTTACTCTCTTCAATGTGTCACCGTCGAGTAATGTGTCGGTGTGGTTTTTCTAAACCGTAAGAGCAACAAAGTAACAAATGGTGGTAATTTTGCTCGTTTTTATCGGAGTTGTTTACAATTTACGAAAATCTACAGCGCGCTATGATGCACGTGACGTGCTCGCGCCGTGTGATATTTTTTACATATCGAGATTTACAACTTTTTTTTTATAGGCCATTTCCAGAGTAACTTATTTCTAAATAATTAAGTATTCATGGAGATTAATTTAAAAATTAGATAAAATGTAACCTATATAGGCTGTGTGTGTGTGTGTGTATACTATGTCCAGTAAGCCATGGTATTTTTCTAAGTGTTGCGTTATAAAACCAACGGAGTTTTTTTCAAATCCTCAGTTTACAATCCAACAACAGTTTTATAGGGAGCCCTAACCTCATAATTTGCACTACTGTCTCAGGTCAGCATCTCAGGAGCAACCATTAATCCGTAAATGGAAATACATTCGGGCCTGGCCTCACTGGCTCAGAACAGAACATAATGGACTGTGATAATGAGATGAATGAGTGTCAGAGGACACAGATAATCCCTGCTGTTGCTGAGCCAGCTGGGACAACCAGGAGCAAAGTACAAACATTTGCACAATGTTCAACTTCTATAAATATTATTTAAAAAATTAGTTAACATTAACAATATATTTTTACAGTATTTATTCATCTTTGTTAAAGGAATACTTCAACCAAAAATAAGAATTTACCCACCGTCAGGCCATCCAAGATGTAGATTGGCTTGTTTATTCATCGGAACAGAAATTTAGCATTATATCACTTGCTCACCAATGGATGCTCTGCA
>NW_015621128.1:0-1889 GCF_001515605.1 Sinocyclocheilus anshuiensis
TTTTTTGGTAAGCGTGATACATTGTTTCAGGATCTTCCAGGATTCAGAAGAAATTTCAATTCAAAAGAACAGCATTTATTTGAAACAGAAATCTTTCTTTCATAACATTATAAATGTTTTTAGTCACTTTTGATCACTTTCTTAATTAAAAGTATTATTTTCTTCAAATAATTACTTTTAAAAGGTAGTTTATATATAAATTAAAAATGCAATAAAAGTTTTCTATTAATGTCAGTGCATAGTATTTATTATTAGCAGAGCATAAAAACAGAAGAAATCCATGGTACATCTGATTTATGTGTGCGTGTGTGTGTGCGTGTATGTGCGTGTGTGTGTCCATGTGGTTCCTCACCTTCTTTTCACTGTTGTACTCTTCAAAGATCTCTGAAGCTCTGTCCTCCCCTCCATCAGTGAATAGCATGATGATCTTATTACAGTTTGCTCTTGAAACATTAATCTATAAAAGGAACAAATCATTTTAAAAGTGCAAAAATGTATGTGTGTATATATACTATGTGTATATATATATATATACTTGTCTTGAAGATGTACAATAAACCAGATGCCACTAGCTATAATATTCACTGCTGCCACAAGATGGCGCAATAAACTTAAAACTTACCTTTAAACAGATTTGATCTCAATATATACAATACACATTATATAACTTATAGAAAAAAAGTTCATCACAAAAAAAGAATTTCAAAACAAAAAAAGCTGTTGCGTAGGTAAATATTTTGAGGGGTAAATATTGAGTGATATTATGGCCCCATTATGTTTTTTGGCTTCTTATTTAAGCTACATTAGATATTCTTACTGAGGAGAGCTGGTAAAAAGCCTCCTTGAAGCCGATTTTATAGTCAGTGGTGCCATTCGCTGTGATCTTCTGGACTGCTTCCTTCAGAATCTTCTTATTACGGACATTCGCTTGGACCAGGTTCTCAAAGCAGGCTACCGACTTGGCCGAATTGTTGAACTGAAACAATATAAAAGCATCGTAGTTAGTTATCCGTAAAAATCTGTTTAAGACTGTGAGGTGCAGCTTGCATACATGCAAAGATTGTTATGAAATCATTTCGATTCAAGGCTTTATTCGGGTCCTCTATATAAGTCCCATGGCTCAGTGCCAGCAATACACTTAGAGCACTGCTGGCTAATTTCATTAACGCCAAGCTAATGTCACACAGCTGGAGTCAGGCCATAAAATACAAGCGTGAAGTTATTAAAGAAATGGAGGAAGAAAGTTAATTGAAAATGTACAAAACAACTCACTCACTTAAAAACTGAATACAGAGTTTGTGATTTTTATTCCTGTCAGTAGTCTCATGAAGAAAATGAAATAAACGATGCATTTCATAAATGAATTGCACAGCGTCTAGAGCAGAGGATGAAGAGGATGCAAAAAAAATAAAAAATTACAACAACTATGACGTTATGGATGCTTGGAGGCTCCATGCCTCTGTTTCCCTCCAATTTTCTATTCCTACTCAGCAGGAATCCAGATTTTTTGAGCGTCGGAGGAGTTCATCATTTAAACACACTCTCAGCAACACACATATCTCCAGTAGACTCACAGAGACGATGTTGACGTAATCATCATCGGAGAGAGTCTCCAGCATCTCGCTGACGGAAGTGCGAATGAGCTTCAGTGTCAGACCCGACACGCTTCCACTCCTACAGAGAATAACATAGTTAGAACACAGTTTGAACATGTTACTACTGTATATAATCACTACAATTTGCTACAAAAGATTAGGTTTATTTATTATTTTCAGTCATTTTATTTGATTTTGCAGGAAAAAGTATCTTAATAAAAAACAAATCCAAAAGATAGACATCCAACTGAAAACAACTTAATTTGAAATAAAACAAAACAAAATAAAATAAAG
>NW_015621129.1:0-1891 GCF_001515605.1 Sinocyclocheilus anshuiensis
TTTACGTTGCTGTTTTGGGTCCCTTTGCATTATGATTGATATTTGTATATTTATTTGATATTTGACTTATTGATATTATGTCATTTGTAAACAACTGTAATACAAACAACAACGATTGTTTGGTTTTGATTATTTCTTTGATTTGGCAACACTCTTGTTTTTTTCCCACTGTGTTTCTGTTGTTTCTTATGTTTATATTGTTTGTAAACTATTCTTACTGCACTCACTAATAAATGAGACACATTGGTAATTGCTACTGTCTCAATGTTATATCTAATTAAATGTTGCACAATCATCCCCTTTACATCATTAAATAAAAAAAGATGTTTGTTTTTAATACCTCTCATCAAAAATTTAATTTGATCAAACTTCTTTGCTATCGATTGCTTGGTTTCTCAAAGATGTTTCCTTGTTCTCAGAAGTGATCTTGGCCTTCAGCCTCCAACATCCATTTTTCACAATCCAGTCAATTCCAGATAAATAAAATACAAAGTCCCACACTATTCTTTTCCACCATTAGATTTCCAGATTCACTAACCAGTTAAGAATTCAGTTTCATGTTAACGGAGTATAATGCATGTACTATATAACATCCGTTGTGTTTTGAGTTAACATGGATTGATAATAATTAAAAGGATTACAATATGTGTTACTCCTTGTAAATACATGCCTCATTGGAATTCATTTGCTTCAGTAGTTGCAACATTTATGAAAACCTACAAACTGACTCAGATTTTACATTAAAATTCAATTTCAGGCAGGTCTGTGATGATAAAAATGCGTCTTTGTGGAAAACGAAAACGTTAACATTTCAAAGTTTTGCACACAGCCTCTGTGTAAACTCTCTCTAAAAAAATATAAATAATTTCTATTCACTTCACAGACATCTTGATTCAGCTCATTTACAACAAATCAGTGCTATTTCATCTGCCAATCAAGATGCCAACAGCGAGCCTCACGAGCACCAGCTGTGTCAAAGACGTGCTTCTGTGCGAACCGACCAGCACGCTTAAAAAAGCCAAAAAAGCTCCCTAATATCCCAGGCTGGCAGCTGTCCATCAGAGAACTCAGATCTACCCCCCATAACTAACCAAGTCTCTCCCGCTTCCCCTGAACGCTACAGGCCTTGCACGACCAATCAGTCATCGTAATGCCTGGCTAGACGGCCGTTGGAGACCGCAAGCCTGCGAGCCATTGATTTTCCTGTAAGTTTCTCCTCTCCCTCACCAGCTAATAAGGGTTCTTGAGTCTGGACTTTAGAAGACTTTAAGCGAAGAGTAAGTCAACAGTGTGCCTCCGGGTGTACAGACAGAGAGATTGATGCTTGAAGGAGAGTTAAGGTTCTCCAAGACATACTGTAGTAACTCTCAGTCGTTCATGGATGAACTTGAAGGAAATATGAAAGAAAATAGAAAAACAGAATCCACCCAAAATTAAAATTCTGTCATAATTTACTGTTTTGATATTCCAAACCTGCATCACCATCTCCTTCTTTGGAACACAAAAAGAAAAAAACAATATGATTGTGTTAATACATTATAATCAAACTCACACCCATACATTTTGAGGACTCATAACCACATCTTTGGCGAAGCCCTGCTGGGTCTAGCTTTCTGTTATTTCATACATTGCGGGAGAGTCTGCTCAAATCCAAATTGTGAGATATAAACTTGCAATTCTGAATAAAAAAGTCAAAATTGTGTGATGTAATTTTGCAATTTGGAGAAAATAAGGTTGACTTGTAAGATACAAACACTGAACTCAAAATTGTGAGACATACATTTGTAATTGTGAGAAAGCTGGAACAAAGTTATAATCTCACAATTCTATGAAAAAGTTTGAATTTGAAATATAAACTCGCAATTCCGAGAAAAAAGTCTAAATTGTGTGA
>NW_015621130.1:0-1891 GCF_001515605.1 Sinocyclocheilus anshuiensis
CCTTACTGCTGATTGGCTGCAAGTTTGTTTTGCTAGTCGGCCCGAGTCAGTTTTCTAAAAATCGCTTACCCCACCTTTAAGTAAGGAATAATGTACAGTCAGATAATTATAGCAGAATAAACCCTAATAGGGTGATCAGGACCCTGACACTTATTATTTCGCATCCAATTTACACGGCTATACATCCAAGTATAGCCGTGTAAATTGAATGTGAAATAATGATTTAAAATGTTTTATCACTTTATAGTTTCAAACCTTATGTGAAGAAAAACAGTTTCTAGCAGCTTAAGCAGAACTGGTCAAGATAACTCGCAGTACCCTGTGTTATTAATTTTAGCCAGTTGTTATCCGGGAATAACATACCTTGGAATGTCGCAACTGGCTAATCAGAATCAAGTATTCCAGAGCACTGTGTAATAACACATTTTAAACTACACAAAAGGTTATTTGTTTAAAGAATGTTAATTGTTCTTGATTTAAGCCATTGTGGCATAGTTTAGATAAATAACTATACAGCCAAATGAGAGTCATAGGGAAAAGGGTTATTAATAATTAACCTGCTAGTAGACAGTTTACAACACGTAACAACAATTGCCTGTAAATGACAAACCTACATCATTTTTAAAAGCACAGACAATGTTTTGGGTCACAACACAGTCCAAAAAAAGCCTAAACCCCTAAACCTATTACCTGCATGTTGAATGTACATTTGCAACATTGTTCAAACATTCTTGCATGTTCTTTGTTTATCTGATCAACACGTCTGAACAGGAATACAAAGTGAAGGCATCACTCAGCAGAAACATTGTTGAGATCAAGAAGGAAATCTACTCATCAATTCAAACAACCATTCAAAAGAAAATGACACCTGGCTACATAAATAAGACACCAATAAAATATACAGAAAGACAGACTATTTAATTATTTTTGGTATTGTCCATCTGTTAGTTTTAAGGTTTTTAGTATCTTATAAAACTGTGCTGTGTTTGCAATTGTTTTCAGTGAGAGCCAAGTTTTTTTGTTAATATTTTGAGCAAAAGTTTAAACAATAAAGACATTTTTCACAGCCTTCTTTGCTCATTTTACCAAGGGCTAATATTAGTGGAGGGCACAGTATTACAGTACATGTTTGGTATAGGTGTTAAGTGTTTCATTTTAGTGTCATGATGCTTCGCTATAGAAATATGATGAATGAATATTAAATGTTGGTTATTACAGAAGCTGCACAGGAGAGAGGAACAGGAGCCATGCAGAGGATGGAGAAAATAATAACAGAAACAACTGAGCAGTTCAAAAATCAAATGTTCAATGAAGCAAAAGTGAAAGTGACTGATATGTTCAAAACCTTGAAGGTAATTAGTTCACGCACTCATCAGTAACGAATGTCATAAATTCTGGCTGAAAAGTTTGACATAATATGTAAATATTTTTTTGCGATCAGGAAGTTTTTTAAACAGACTAACTATGTTACACACACAGCTGAATATAATGAAGACCTTCGAATCTGAGCTAAAACATTCAGTGGAACTCTCGTTTTCACATGCCGGACAAATCAGCTGGTTGAGTAAGAGACTCTGATTTCATCATTTTTATGATTTAAAATAATTGTAGTAAATTATCTTACATGAAGTAATGACGTTTATCTAAAGGAGCATTGTGTAATGTGTTTTCTGTAGATGTCTCCAGAGAGATTCAAGAGCTGGAGAGACTGTCAGAACAACTGTCTTCCTGAGGTCAAGCAAAACAATATATATATATACTCTGAAATAGTTTGTTTGGACAACTGGGAATATTTGGTGCATGTATACAGAGACCAAACAAGAATATAGAGATAAACAGATGTAAACTTGATTTTTCTCATTCAGTGCTGTGTCATATATTAGTTTTACTC
>NW_015621131.1:0-1891 GCF_001515605.1 Sinocyclocheilus anshuiensis
TAAAATGTAATTTATTTCTGTGATGTCAAAGCTGAATTTTTAACAACAACAAAAAAATCCACTGACCCAAAACTTTTGAACGGTAGTTTAAATCCACTGACAGCTTAAGTCTGGTAAAAATAAACATGACCCTATCCTGAAACTTGATAGAAAAAGAACTCAATGGAAGTAAATGCATTTCCTGTTTCAAAGCACTGACATATATGATTAGAGCTGTAACTGGTAGTTCATATTTGATTTCGTTGTAACTAGGATCTTGATGCATTATTACTGTACTGTAGGGAAGAGTAAATACTCCATTACATAAAAATGGTTAGATGTTTTGGTAATGGTGGCAAACTATACATTCATTGGATGAGGTACAAAGTATCACCTATTATTTCGGTCTATGGCTTTAAAACACTTCCACATAATCAACATTGACAGCTGACAGACTTTTTAACCAGTCGCACTGTAAATGCTTCAAATACAAAAATATTAAAATCAAGGCTCATCATTCTTAGTGTAACTGATGAAATTCCGTGGGCAAGATGAATGTGGATGTGGCCTACTGACTTCCTCAACACTAGGGGGTGTCAGTGAAGCACCTGATCACATGGTTCAAGCTGTGGTATGTTGTCAGTACAGTTGAAAACTATACTGCTCAGTTCATGTTTTTCATGATCAGTGCTTAAGCCCTGATGAAATGGAATAATCATCCTGAACCTGAACATGTTGGTAATAAAATAATCATAAAAAAAAAATTTAAAAAAGTTTCTTCTTCATGTTAAAACGGAAAAGGGGATGTGGTAATCCTAAAATAACACTGACAACAACAAAAAAAAGGATATTTGCAAATGGTCTGATTCACATTTTCTGTGTCTTGTGTGTGTGTAGAGAGAGGGAGGGATGCCAACACATGACTAACACCAGTCTGCAATATAGTCAAAGTCTGCAAATAGGTCCTGCACGTCCTGGGTTAAGGGCCGGGGTTCTCTGGGGGGTGTGAGCACCGGTGCCTCTGAGGTAAATTCATCGTCAAAATTACTAACGTCAATGGAACTCTGGATTGTGGGTACAAATGGTGGCTTCACTTTCTTTGCTAATAGTCCATCCCAGTCAATATTCTGAAAAAAAATAAGGTACAAATAATATTTATATTCAGAGAGAGAGGGGAAAATACAATGCTTGGAATGACTGGATATATGTAGCCAAATGGTTTGGAACTTACTCTGAAGAACAGATGTTTCTTCACATCCTCTGCGTCACGTTTACCAGCTCCAAGTCGTCGCTCGGGATTCCTTCTTAATAACTGTGTGCAAAAGAGAAAGATTTTAATAACAAGATTGATATTAGTGTCTACACCTGGTAAATCCACAATGATAAAGCTGCTCTTGGTACCAACCCTTCTCATAATGGAGATGGCCTCTGTTGAGAGGAATCTTGGGTAGCGAACTTCGTCATTCACAATGCTGTCAAAAACCTCTTCTTCATCATCACCAGGAAATGGAGACTATGGAAACATTAATTCACTTAGTAACACAAAACAGTAACAAAAATACTGTCGCTTTCACATTTAATACATTTGCTTGAGTATGAATATGATTATCTTCTTATCCAGGTTATGAGGTACACTCAAAAGTTTGAGGTCAGCAAGATTTTTTTTTTGTTTGTTTTAAGAAATTAATACTTTTATTCATTCAGTAAGGACATTAATCTAAAGTGACAGTAAAGACATTTACAATTAATTTCTACCTCAATTAAATGCTGTTCTTTATAACTTTCTATTCATCAAATAATCCTGAGAAAAAAGTATCACTGTTTCCACCAAAATATTGATAATAATTTATTGGGCAGCAAATCAGCGTATTAGACTGATTTCTGAAGGATCACGTGACACTGAAGACTGGAG
>NW_015621132.1:0-1871 GCF_001515605.1 Sinocyclocheilus anshuiensis
GTGTGTGTGTGTGTGTGTGTGTGTGTGACTGTGTGAGTGTGTGTCTGTGTGTGTGTGAGAGAGTGTGTGTTTCTGTGTGTGTGTATGTGTATATATACATTATATTAACTATTAACTATTGTTAGCTAAAATTACAAATATTTTGAAATAAGTTTTAATTATTTTTTATTAATTTTATATTTCTCTTTTATGTACACATACTTAAAAATAAATAAAAACTAATAAAATATAGACTTTATAAAAGAAATATAAATATCATAAATATAAATATTTATTAAATATAATAAATAAATATTAAAAAAACTACTAAACAAAATTACTAAAATTTGTACTTAAAATAAAAACAAAATATAAAACAAAATTTAATTCAAAATATTAAACTGTAATAGTATATCAGTGATACTAGCTGTGTTGTTGTATTGGATCTTCTCCAGAAGAGCAGAAGGAATGTGTGTTTTTATGTTGTGCTTTTGTCAGGCGTGTTCGGTCTCGTTCAGTCTCTGGAGGTCGAGTTGGGTTCAAACCCTCACAAACCAGTCAATCAGTCACACCATCAGCTGCACTTACTGACATCCGCAGATCTGCTCTCACGACAACAAACTACAGCGAAAAAACATTTCTGACTGCAGTTTGTCTGTGCAAAACCCGTCTGCTGAGCGATTGCCAGGGTGTTGCTATGCGGTTTCTAAGGAGTTGCAAACTGGCCAAAGCAAACTCACTGCAAAATAATTATTTTTTTATTTTTTATTTTTTTAATATTTTTGTCCTTTTTTCAGTAAAATATCTAAACATTCTTACTTTTTAAATAGTTTCTTTATTAACTATTTATCACAATTAATTGATTTAATGCTTAAAACAAGAAAAAAAAAATGTGCCAGTTAGGTGAGAAAAATAATCTTGTTTTCCCTTTGATTTAAGTTTATTTTTTCTGACCCCATTAGCAGATTTTTTTCTGGTTTTAAGCAAAAACTCACTTTATTTGGATCGAATTCTCTCCAGTAAATGCATCTTGATTTGAGAATGTTTAGATATTTATATTTGTAGTTTAGACATAGATATTTTACTGGAAAATGAGACAAAAATACTGAGGAAGAAACAGTGGTGTTTTAGTTTAATTGAGATACTATTGTAATTTGTATTAATAATTTGAATTGAATTTGCTTCATATTTTCTCATTTCATTTTAATTTTAGTTGAATTTTTAGTAACTTTGTTGTGTTTTTTTGTAATTTTTAGTGGTTTTTGTGTTTATGTCTATATAGTTAGGCTACACCCGATTTCTCTCAACATGGCAACATAAGAGCTGTCAGTCAATACATGGTAAACGTCTCAGGTTACGTATGTAACCATGGTTCCCTGAGATGGGAACGAGACACTGCGTCCTTTAGGGGGCGCTATGGGAAACCCCTCGGCGTGACCCATGTCTGAAGCATACATTCAAAAACTTCAATATGTTGGCAGTGACAGCCTATGACGTCACTACCGGTGCGACCGCAGTATAAAGGGATGCCGGGAGAAAACGTCATCTGCTTCTTCGTCTGAAGCTTGCGTCCAAAGCATGGCAAGGAACTAGAGGACGCAGTGTCTCGTTCCCATCTCAGGGAACCATGGTTACATACGTAACCTGAGACTTTCCCTCTCGAGGGAACTTCAAACTGCATCCTCTAGGGGGCGCTTTGGGTAACGGTATACCCACGCCACCATGCTGAGGGGAGTGCCCCTAGGATGGTTAGACGGCTGTCAGTGACATTATCCCCTTCGGCCAAAGGCCTGAGCTACATACCCCAGAAACGTACCTGTTAGGGGCCGGGCCTTCTGGACCCAGGATAGAGCTCAAAGGCTTGGAATCAGAAGAAGAGATTCCTTTAAGGG
>NW_015621133.1:0-1894 GCF_001515605.1 Sinocyclocheilus anshuiensis
GATGTTCACCTGAGGCTCTCCTTTAGTGCTGCCTTCTTCTGAGTCCGATGGCTCCTCTGGCTCGTTCTCGTCGCTCTGTAACATAGAAATGCGTTTCAAATTCCACTATATTCCAACTATAAAAGAAAACAGGGTCCAAAATGAAGTCGCCAATCACTAAATGCACATAAATGCTTTGGCATGAACATAAAATTGAGTTAATGCGTCCAAAAGTTTCTTACATCCTGGTTCCAGAAGGACACTCCAGTCGAGCGTCTTTTCTCTCGAGGTCGTCTGCGGTCACGTATAGAGCGTGGCTGAGACTTGTCTTCAGTGTCCTTGTCATCATCTTTATCTTTTCTATCAGAGTCTGGTCAGAAAACAGACATATGGTTCTTTATGAGTACAACTGAACACTATGAACATCCACTAACCACTAGTGGAAATCCCTGTTTTATTTACAGGAAGGCTATGGCTGCAGGCAAGAAATTCAGGCTGAGCTAATGGAATAAAAATAATTATTAGAAAATGAATTAACACTAAACAATAAAATAAATCTAATACCAGTATTCTGCAATAAAGTCTGTTTCATTATGAAGGTAAGAGGGTTTAAATGTAAATAATATAACGCATTTCAAATTCACTACCGTTCAAAAGTGCCGGCGTTTCAAATCAAATACACTACCGTTCAAATGTTTGGGGTCAGTAAGATTATTATTTTTATTTTTTTTCTTCAAGGAAATTAATACTATTAATTCAGCAAAGATGCAATGAATTGATAAAAAATTACAGTAAATAAAGATAGATTTCTATTTCAAATAAATAATAAATAAATTTGAAATTTCGATTCATCAAAGAATCCTAAAAAAATGTTTTTTGAAAAATACGGTTTCCATAGAAATATGAACTTGCAGAACTGTTTTCAACTGTGATAAGAAATGTTTCTTGACCAAATCAGCATGTTAGAATGATGGTTAAAAATCAAATTCATTCAAAGATTTTAGACCTTTTTTAAGACCTGCACAAATAAAATTAATGTCCCTACAGACTAAATCCATAAAATCTCAAAATAAATAATGTATCTCAGATTCTTTTACTTAATTAAACAGACTTGAGCACACATAAAAAATAAATAAATAAAAAACAAATAAAAATAATAATGCCCCTTATCAGCAAAAAGTCAAAGGTGCTAAAATACACACTCTTACAAGCATCTACAACATATTACAATAAAATGCATTAAGTAAACATTGTCATAATTCATCAATTGTAGATCACAAGCAATCGATTGGCAAAAATGTGCAGTATTCATTTAATTCCAACTGCTTTGAAACATGAAATCCTTGCCTTTTGAAGTTTAATAATCACATTAGGCTGTATTGGTGCAGCATTGGTGAGGAAAAAAAATAAATAAATAAAACTTTTTCAGCTGCAAAATTTTGAACGGTAGTGTACATGAGCCTTTAAGAAAACAAAACGTGTTTCTTATTGTCATGGGTTTCCGCAAATTAACAATGGAAAAACAATCCTCTTCCACGTGAATGAAGACTGAAGCTTAGTCAGTCTGCAACCATACTACAGGAACTTCCTGTCTGTATGGCAGTTCCTGTAGCACCACAAAGCCCTATCACTCATTTTCCTTCCTGTGCCATGTCCCTCGACTCAAAGTGACCCTACAGATATTGCATTTTGCACCGGAGGGAACAGTACATATAATTACTGCTGTACATTGTCTTAAAACTAAAGTTTTGTAAAGTTTCATGTCACAAGAAATACTTCCATCAACAGGCAAGTTCATTGTTTTTATGTATATAATCTATTCTTTTGTTTGGATGAAAGAGGACTTGGACATTATGTCTTGAGTACGTTTGTGTGCTGTACCTCTCTCAGTGTCGCGTGTGGTGCGGCTGTAGGT
>NW_015621134.1:0-1864 GCF_001515605.1 Sinocyclocheilus anshuiensis
TATATATATATATACACTGTATATATATATATATATATATATATACACACTTTACTGCAATGCCTTCAAATCCAAATATATACATTTAAATTATGATTCAAAGCTAAAAACACACATTATTAATGCATTTACTGTCACTATTTCAGAATATTAAGAATATTTGGCCTGTAAGTCTTGCAGGCCTAATAAAAATGATTAAGCTGTTAAGAATTTAAAGTTTCAATTTAGACTTTTTGATTATAACAATTTTAATAAACCATTAAAATGGAATCCAGTAGGAAAACGTAACACAAAGATTGTGTTGCCAGTATATTACATCTATAGTGGACTGAACGAAAGCAGAAAGCAGTAATCTTACTATGTCTAGCTCCCATTTGCCAGCCTTTAATCAAATCATTTAGGAAGACTACTGAACGAATGTTACATCACCTAAGTAATATTCATAAGCCAAGCTTTTCAGATCACTGGTATACCCCTGAGCTGAGAAGCTTGACTGCACTTCAAATCACCTCATCTCAGTCATACTGCACATTCAGTCCAAGAGCAGTAGTGCTTGCACATGCTGACATTAGGCTAAAAACTGTCCAAACCCCATCAGCTGGGATTAATGGAGTGAATAAAAGAGAAAAGGAAGACAGATGAGTAAACCAGAGCGATAGAGAGATGGATGACCGCTGTGCTCTCTGCTCCCAGCCCCAAATATGTTAGATAACTCCTGGACATCCCTCAGATATCACCTCAGACACTGGATTAGAAGGGCCTGTAAGGGCAGTGCAGCGCACACTGCATATGCTGCATAGTGTCTGTTATCTCTACAGTCCAGTCAAATAAATAGTGACCCGAAAACGTTCCGCATCCTGCTTGAATGGGAGAATTTACAGTAATAGCAACAGTGGTGACCAGTAAAAGGACTAAAATGTTGGTGGGTGGTGTCATTCTGGCAGTCAGTATGTGCTTCATCACAGAGGAGTCCTGTGCTTTGAGTCTTGAGTTGCTAAAAAGCTGGGGAGAATGAGCAACTACAGGGTCACGATGGTCACACTGCATGGGCCATTGAGCAAAACACTTATATTTCTTAAATGGGACTGGCCTAGAAAAGAGCCTACCGTACATCACTTTGGATGAAAGGATACTCCAAAATCACAGGTTTTATGTTATTAAATGTCGTTCAAAAAAAAAAAAAAGAATTGATGTAAGGGTTCTAATTAATATTCATAAATAACAATGTTCATATGTTACATATACAAATCTTTTTCATATGTGTAGAATACAAATAACAATGACATGGAATTGTGTCAAATCTGATACAGAGAGACACTCATCTAGTAGTAGCTGTATGTTTCTGTGAACTTTAATACAGATTCCCTGATTACATTGAGTGTAGTCATCTTACGCACAGTTCAAAGTACAAAAAACAATTTTAAAACAAATTTCAAAGTGCAAACAAAAGGGAAAATATCCGTATTAATAATTACCAAGCAAGCCCACGTCTGGCCTTGATACACAAATACTAGATCTGCTGACTCTACAAGGCTAAAAGTTCACAAAATGAAATGAAATGAAATGTAAAATAAAATATCTCCTTTTTTACAGGAGAGATCAGGATACGATAACAGTTCTAAATATAACAATTCTAAATTAACTCAAATAACAAATAATGATATGGCTGATAAGCATGTATAGTCACATTTTGAGAAAGTTGTTTCAGTGTTATTTCCTGCTTTTAACAATGCCCGCAAAACATATTTCTTAATAAGAGCTTTCAGACTGACAACCCACACATAGTCTCTCGCACACAAAATATTTGTGTGACGATGTGAAAATGTGCAAGCACTTAGTGCACAGGAAGTGCAACTTAGAGGTT
>NW_015621135.1:0-1895 GCF_001515605.1 Sinocyclocheilus anshuiensis
AAATTGACAGCCCCTTGACATAAGAACTGATTTACAGAGGACAAGATATCACAGCTCAACCCCCCAATATACAGACTTTAAAGGAAAGCACCCAGCAAAGACAGACAGGAATATGCTGTTCAAAGATTATATTTTCTTTTTTTATATCTACAAAGGAACATGTATACTCAAACACACACACACACACAAGCGCTTCACCGCATTCTAACACACACACACCGTCCATGATCAGGTTGCAAGCGTCGTGAAAAAATGAGAAGGGCTGTCAGTCAAACGGAGAAATGATGCAGGATCTGTCAGGCCTGCATATACTCAGAAATTGATTGGAAAAACTTTCATAGGGAAAAACTATAGCAAACCTTTGCCGAGTTTCTCATCTCAAGACCTTGGTGAGAACTCCCGTGGAGAGATACTGTGATCAGAGATTTGCGGGGGAAAGGACAGTGCACTAAAACGGTTATTGCATTGACTCATGACCACAAACACTACAGCCTTGGAGAGAAAGAATCTACTACCAGTATTGTGACATGATCCAACTGCTATAATCTGACATCAAATAAAACAGTATACAGTATATATAGGGAAAGTCAGTCAGTCTGCAAAGAAATACACACAGTTAAAATAAAAAATAATAATAATAAACAAAAAATATAAATCTATACTGGTTTAATTAAGTCATGTGTATATACTGAATATAGCTGAATGAATAAAACAAATAATAATAATAATAATATAAAACTAAATGATATTCCTGTTAAAATTTTGTGCCAGAGAAGTGTGTTGATTTAGTCAACATTACCTACAGGGAAACTGAAAATGGCATAAATCCTTGCTGCGTGGGGCAATAAAAAGTAAAGTAAAAAGGTAAAAAATCAAAACAGTTTTTGTGCCCGGGGTGCTACGATCTATTAATCCGTCTCTACCTTTCTCAGAACAACACAGCCTCCATCTTCAGGGCCACAGACAATAGAGCGCCAATCAATAGAGCTGACATTGAAATGCAAGCAAACAGATTGAAGGTAAAAGATGCCATGGCAACAGGCATTACGGAGTCTTTAACTTGAAGGACAGTTCCATCAAAATGACTTCATTAGACAGTCTAACACTTTTATTTGCATACATTTAATCCACACACAAAAAACTAATACACTTTTATGAACTTAGTAAAGTCGACGAAACAGCATTCATAAATAGATCTTGGAGAATTGTCTTAAAATAAACTATTTTATTTCATATCAAAGATTTAACATAATCAGATTACCATACAGTAAATGTAAAATATGGGATAGGGAATAGTTAAAGATTTTTTTTCCCCCAAATCTGATTGCTAAATCTCAGAACAAGTACAACTTTTCAAATTAAATGACATTTTAAAGTAAAATAAGTATTTGCCAAAGGTTTTTAAGACTTTCCTGTGTGGAAAAGTTAATAGTCCTAAAGAGAATTTGTAATGTCCTCTGACAGTTCCGAGTGCATTTCAAATCCTCTTTTTGAACTGTTTACTGCAAACACAGTGACCCACCTGGTGGCATTTTCATTCCCATTTTCCCTGCACTTAAACAGCATGTTCGTGACACCTTTGAAAAACAAACTACACCGCTTTCACCTGGAGAGCTCACATTAGATTGGGCATAATTTCAAATAACAGCATATTATCTGACCCTGGGAGAGGAAAGCAGGAAATCTGTGCCGTGGATCGGTGTGTGTGTATGGGTGTGTTGGGAGGGGTGTACTCTGGGGGGGCTCTCTGCACTCGAGATGTGGAGATATGGAACAAGGCATTAATTGAGCTGCCTGCAGAGGGGAATAGCATAAGGAAGAGCTCATTAAAAATGATTATTAAAGAAACAAGCAGAGCAGCAGTGCTCAAGCATGGCCAAAACACTCAGACAGAG
>NW_015621136.1:0-1894 GCF_001515605.1 Sinocyclocheilus anshuiensis
CATGTCAGTCTTATGCACACCCCTTCAAGTAAAGTGTAACCAGAACTTCTATTGCTCATGGAAATGAAATATACTAAAAACAAATGGTCAAGAACGGATAAAAACAGTGACTGAGATGCTGACCTGAGTGTTGAAGAGCTCCAAGTGCGATAGCTTAAAGTCCTGAAACATCTCAATATGGACATTTCTCACCAAAAAGTACCCATAATCCTCAGTGCGGCCAGCCTCTAATGGCCAGTACTGTCCGCATTTCACTCGGCCTCGCTCTACAACTCTGAGACAGAGATAGAAAGATGATCAAGAATCGTTATACTGGTCTTCTTCGTCAGATATTAATCTTTATTTTTAATATAATGATGAAAAATATCTATAAATTCAATTAAATGATCCCTGAATAAAGGACAGACATTCTATTAACAAAATTATTATGCATATGCATTAAATGAAAAGCGCAGGGCTGCAATAACAAACATCGAGTCACCACAATTGCAATTACATGTTTATTATGATGCAGTTTGTAATTGGACATTATAGAATATAAAATGATACACTATTAGATTTCTTTTTAGCTCATTTAGAATGTGTTCAATTAAATACAAAAACAACAAGGGTTTTTTAATTGAAGATGTATTTGACACATACCATTCAAATATTTAGGGTCGGTAAGAAATACAGTAAACAGTAACATTGTAAAATATACTTTAAAAGAATTTAAAGAAAATAAAAATACAAGAAAATAATTTATTCCTGTGAATTTTTAGCAGCCATTACTCCAGTCTCTCAAATTGTCACACAATCCTTCAGAAATCATTTAATTTAATTTAATATGCTGATTTATTTGGTGTTATCGATGTTATATTCTCAACTGTTGTATTCTCAGCTGTATTATCAATGTTGAACACAGTTAAGCTGCTTAACATTTTTTGTGGAAACTGCATGGTTTTCATGAATTTCGAGAGAACTGCATTTAATTATATTAGAAAACTTTGTAACAATGTAAAAGTAAAAAAAAAACTGTCAGTTTTGATCAATTTCATGCAGCATCCTTGCTGAATAAAAGCATTAATTTGTTTTGTTTTTTTAAATCTTATTGACCCCATACTTTAGAATGGTATTGTTGTTCGTTGCAGCCCTGTATTATCCTGTCCAAAATCCAGTTAAAGCATCATTAAAACATTCCTTAAAGGAAAGGCAAATACATTTTTACACAAGGAAACTAACCTTGTAGTCATAACAATTATTAAAACCATTTGCTCCCACACCATTCGCCAAAAGTCTCCAAATGTTTTTGGCAAAGGCCCTGAAAAAACCCAGACATTTACATTTACACACACACACACACACACTGACATCTGTACCATGCATGTATGTGTACTTCACAACACAATGTTTAGCTCAAAAAACAAAAAGTCTCACCCTGAGTAGCGATGTAAGCATTGCTCCTCTTGTAACCATCCATGAAACTTGCATTTATGTAGTCAGATGTCTGAAAGCAAACAATCAAATTGATGAAAAAAAACTGTCAATTAACCAGTGTCCACCAAATAAGCTTATCTTCAATACAATGCATTAATGTTTGATATGACCTGAATGTACACTTTTAACATCAATCAAGCATTTTTATGATAGAGCTTATGTAATTAAAACTAAAACATGGTAACCATGTAGGAATTAAAAGGTATGAATGCATTATTTGTCATTCAATTGTTAATGAATATTAATCACGTTGTCTGCGTTCACTTGAACTGATTTGCTGAAATCAAAACAGTGACCGTAATAGGTGAACATCAGCCAATGAGATTGCTATTTGTGCATTAGCTCTGCTTACTACTGAAGAAACCGGAAGAGGCTTCTGTTTGTTCTTGAAAATTTAATGATTCCACATGAACTCCAT
>NW_015621137.1:0-1895 GCF_001515605.1 Sinocyclocheilus anshuiensis
AAAGTGTTACCATTTAATTTCAACAGTCATGCTTAAAGATGGCCAATTACATCTTTACTTCAAGAATGAACAATGTGGCATAAATGAGTTTGAAGTTCAGTGTTTAAAAAAACAGAGCAAACAGAACGAGAAAGTGCAAGCTACTGTACATTACATCTCTCTATATGAAGCATACAGACTTTAGCCACAGAAAGACAAATGTTTTGCTGAAAAATGCACAATACACAATTTTACAGCCTAGGTTGAAGTCATTATGTACATTAACAACGATTTGGGACTAATATAGTGTAATTTAATGGAAAACTATGTGAATGGCGCATAGTGCAGCGCACACTTTCCCGCCCTGTGCAGCACACAGCTTCACGTGTCAAAACAAACAGCATGAGGTGTCAGTGATTTCCACCTCAAGAGGCCGCTCTCGCACAGTATGATGACAGAGGACCCTTTTCAGCCGCTCCAGCAACGGACGCAACCCGGAAACCTATTGGCATGGATTTTTGCCGATAGCGATAGATACAGCAATCAACTATCAGTGCCGATTAATCGGCAAAACTGATACATCGGTCGACCTCTAGACACAACACAACCTTTTACAAGCTGAACCTGGCAATTTCATAAAAAGATGACTTTTAAAAAAACAAGAAAATGAATGAACAAACGAATGAATGAATGCATGCTAGTTCACACTACACTAATGCACAATAGATGCTGACCAAAGGTGACAATCTGGTGGGGGAAAAAACACACTGATGAACCCGATGAACTTGTAAGTGACGTATTGGGTCTGTGACTAAGGTCAGAAGAAACAAGTGCTGGTCAGTTGAGCCAAAGATTCAAAAAGTTACACCTTTCTGGCATGTGTCTATTGCACAGGGGCACTTATGAAGGTTAAGTGCCCTGAGGCCCAGCACACAATAAAGCACTGGGGATATGAAACCATGCCTATCACAGCTGAGAGCTGTATATCTTTTGAGAGATGGAGGTATGTTTATAAAAACATGGAAGCATGAGCATCTTAAAGACATGCAAAAATAGGGATAACAAATTTAGCAGACAGAAGGTTATACTAGATATCCAAGGGTGTGATTATGCCATGTGTTGACAACAGAATTACATCTATTCACAGAATGAACATGGGTACCGTACATGTGTGCATTTGTGTCGTGTACACATCCTGTGCGGTGACAGAGCGAATAAACTTGACTGATGCATTCTGGGTTAAGTAAGTATGTCCACTGAGAGCAGAAGACGCTCTCACAAACTCTAACATACACTTCACCTGTCAGCCACCTGTCCACCACCAAGGGCACCTAAGAGTCTGGACAAAACCCTGGGCGGCATTCTCCTTGCAGGGCATCATTAATCACTGGGTATGAATAAGTGTGTTGCTAAAAGGAGTTGGTGTTTGGCTGTCCATGCTCAATCAAGTCTGAGAATTCGACTGACTAAAAAACTTGGGTTCCACTCACTGAGTGAGGCATTGAGCGTGACCGAGCAGTCACTAACCCTGCACTTGTGAGTGTCGATGGCTCCCTGAGTGACTTATGGAGGTCATGAAAGTGTCATTGTGGTAAACACTCACCTAGTAGGAGGGGCAGAAGCTTGAGATGGTCTTGTCGAGGGCTGCGTTTCAACTAAGCAGGATCGTAAATTATGGCAATTGAACCCAATGAGACCTGTAATGCAATGATGCCTGTCCTTTGGAGTTCAAAATATTCACTCTGTGTCGCACCAAGTTTGACATCAGTTACATCAAACATCAATGGTTCTCAAAATCATTGATACTTGCTGTGTTTTAAGCCACCATGTTTGAAAAAGACCGTTCCTGACACTAAACTATCATACTGTTTCAGAATAGGGCTGCATCTATCTACATATATATATATATATATATA
>NW_015621138.1:0-1894 GCF_001515605.1 Sinocyclocheilus anshuiensis
CACCACTATTTTTGGTCTATTACATTAGAATTTATTACTTTTATTTTTTAGTTAAAATATCAAGACTTTATGCTTTCTTTTAGATAATACAATGTTTATGGTCATCATTGTCACTGTGGAAAAATAACCAATTACACTTGCACAACAGGAGGGCGCAACCTGTTTATTTTAAGTTTATTAGACTCGATTTGCAGCGCTGTAATTCACAAAAATCACCACAGGAGGACGCAACCCTTTTATTTTTATTAGATTGAATTTGAAGCAGTGTAATTCACAAAAATCACCACAGGAGGGCGCAACCCTTTTATTTTTATTAGATTGATTTTGAAGCAGTGTAATTCACAAAAATCACCACAGGAGGGCGCAACACATGTAAGTTCACTTCAAAAGTCAGATGATTGAAACGGGCCCTCTTGTGGTGATTTCTGTGAATTGCACCGCTGCAAAAAAAGTCAAACTAATTCTCTTCAGCTCCACAGAGCTCGTATCCACGTGTATATGAATGAAGTAACTCAGGCTGTGTAGAAGATGGTCACAGCATCTGTGGGATTTAAACACGCTTCTGTTGACGTTTAATGATTGAAAGTCTCAAATGTGACGTTGACGCTTGAATGCGAAGAGCAGCAGAATGACAGCAACTGAAGTGCGGGTTTTCATCCGCTCCACTAGGCGGCGCAAGCGGGTTTCGCCTTCAGTCGGACGCCTTCAGCTGCTGGACAACATGACGCTCTAGAGTCACAACAACAACACGTGCAGATCCTGCAGATGACAGCTGTTTATATCACTTTAACAACACACGCTTCAGCTCAACTGCAAATAAAATCGACACAAAATCCGACGAGACGCTGGAATCGAGTGTCACGCGACTCACCTGTAAGTAACTTTCCGCTTAAAGCGAATTTCTCTCGTTAAATGACTTGCAATGAATCGGTACTTGTTGCGTTACCTTTATAATCTCTGAACGAATCGCCCTGATAGTGACATTATAAAGTGCAGTAATGAGGAATCGCGCTGTTGATGCTGCAGCAGGTGTTTTGTGAAGCTCTGATGTTCTCTTCTTCTTCTTCTTCTTCTTCTTCTGGGATTTCATGGCGGTTGGCAAACCAACTTAAAAGGTGCATTTCTTGAAGGTTTAGGTCCATCCCCTAACAAAACCTGGAGGTCATTTATTTCTAAATATCTTAAAGCTTGACTTCGCTGGAAACCTTCTCTTTCATAAGCCTCACATTTCACATAAGAACATGTTCTACAGATTCTGTTAACCCACATTTGTCACAATTTCCATTTTCATGTTTTTCTATTCTATATAAGCACTGATTTAATAAACAATGACCAATACGCATTCTTGCTGTTAAAGCGTCTTCTTTCCTGTTTCTAAATCTTCTTCTCTCTGAACCAACTTTTTCTTGTATGCGGTGTAAATGTCTAACTTTTGTTCCTTCTTTCCATTCATTCTGCCATATTTCCTGCATTTCTTTCACTATTATCGCTTTTATTTCTGTTTTACTTAATGCCACTTCAATTTAATCTCTGATGTTCTCTTGCTGCTTCAGGCTTTTTCTTCTTCTGCTTCTGACTGCCATAATAAGAGCACAGCCATTAAAATACTATTTTATTTGTTTGAGAAGACATGTCTTAATATTAGCATGCAGCAATGAACTACATGTGATGTTTTTTTCTATTAATAAGTGTTTTCTATTCGTTTTTTTGCCTGTAAGACAATCGTTTAATTAAAAATGAAAATGAGACATACAGCAGATCGAATCAAAATGATTGATACAGCTTTGCTGAAGTATAATATGCAACATTAATATGTTTGACTGTTTACAATGTTAGACTAGATATTAAATATGTCTAATAATGTCTTTGTTTATATCGTGTCTCTCCAGAATAA
>NW_015621139.1:0-1895 GCF_001515605.1 Sinocyclocheilus anshuiensis
TTTATCACAATATTACTGTTTTATGGTATTTTTGATCAAATAAATTCAGCCTAAATGCAGGGGACTTTTTCAAAAACATGAAAAACAATAATAGACACCAAACTTTTGAACTGCAGTATACAGTACATATTTAATTTAAATAAACAAAATTAATTTAAAACTAAAAGTCTGGCCCTTGAGACTAAAGTGATTCTGCTTTGTGACAAAAGTCGAGCAGTCTCGTTCTAGAAGGAGCGCTGATGAAAACAACCACGATGCCCCTAATCATCCCGAGGCCAGCTCGTCTTTGTCTGCCGCCCACCATCGCACCCAGATGATGATGATGCGGCTGTGTTCAGGACTTGCCTGTACTGATAGCAGTAATGAGGCCAGCCAGTGTTTATGTGTTAGTGTAAATGTTTAATGCGTTATGCTGATGAAGCGTCTTTCTCTCAAGCCCTCAGAGGGGCAGTGCAGTGTTAAATGCCCACCCAGCGGCCCACCGCCTCCCCCCTTCAGCTCGGCTCTGTCCTCAGGAAGCCAATTACAGCGCCGTATGACAGCACATTCAAAAGCACCAATTAACTCCATCAGTCCCCGCTCCTAAGCGCATATCAAAACAGCCTCTTAATGGACATCCTGTTGAATTCAGTCTTCCTCATCCACTATTTTCCTTCGTCTTATGAGACCAGCGTGTCATAACCACTCCGAAAGGCTCTTTTTATTATTCTCACTGCAGGAACAGAACAGTATGTGGTGAGTGCACGTAATTGTTTGGCCTGGAGTGCACATAATTAATGAGAGAGTGTGAAAAACAGTATTGCTTTGTTACATCTCATTCTATTAAAGAATTAAAAATTAAATTAAGTGATTGATAAATTAAGAGTGAAGCCCTCTTATTCAGTTCTGAGCTTTTTGTTGGAATACTAATAGTTTGTTGCACCCTTTTCTTATCAATTAGCCAGACATACTCATTTTTTAATGTGCTACTGCATGCCGTGAGGGACAGTAGCATCATCCATTGTACATAAAAAAATAAACCCCCAAACCAATTTATCCAATTTGTTTCACAATGGATTAGGGCTTGATTTGTATGATAATGGGAGAATTTGCCCGAATTAATTGAGATGTAGAATGCGCAGATTTCACGTTCCTTACAAAATAAAAAAAAATATCCAAAAGTGATTTTCCAAACAAACAGCTTGTGTTTATTGTCTTTAACTGCCATTGTTTCAGCCATAATATTAGCATGCTGGATTAAGTGCACATTTGCATAGGCTGTAAAAATATGTAATATTATGTAATAATTTACACAATGAACAAGGCTGCAGCCTGGATTCTCAATTTGAAACTTGCTTATTGTTAGCATTAGGTTTATAATGTTTCCCATATGTATGCTAGCGCCTTCTCTAAACCACTTTCCACACATTCGCTCGAGAAAAAAAAAAAAAAAGATGTGTATATAGATATATAAAGGCATAGCTGACCTAAAAAGTTTTTCATCATTTGCTTATTTTCCTCATGTCATTCAGTACCGTAATACTTTCATTTTTTTCTCTGGCACACATAAGGAGAAATTTAGAAGATTGTTTCCAATACTTATATTACAATGAATGGGGGCTAAAGCTTTCAAGCTTCAAAAACATCCTGAAAGCATACAACTTATTCACTATATTCCTAGTTTGTAGCTTTACATGAGATAATTCACAAGTAGCAATATCTGATTCATGAACAAGACATTTTTTCAAATCAGCTCTATTCAAGTGAATCAGATGAAGTTGTTCACAAAACGATTCATTCACAAATCAACTCTCGACTCATTGATTTGGTTACAACAGTTATTGTTGCTATTGTCTTTTTTTCCTCAACTGTGACATACAGTGGTGTGAAAAAGTGTTGGCCCCCTTCCTGATTTA
>NW_015621140.1:0-1893 GCF_001515605.1 Sinocyclocheilus anshuiensis
CGAGTATGGGTCACCATACTTGGCCACATGTCACGTCACTTAAAGTCACACTTAAAGTTCCTTTCAGCACTGAAATATGTGAAGGTGAGTGTGTTCTCATAACACTGAGATTTGCCAGAGCACAATAACAGTTGTAGCCTAATCTTTTTAAAGGACTCTGAGGGAGTAGATATTTTTGGGATAAGATGTGACAGTAAAATAATAATAAGACTCTTAATCATATGCCTCAGAGGCTTTTTAAATCACGTCTGTGGCACAATTTCTCTCCGCTCTAACTCTGCCGGCTTCATTTCAACATCTGTTTTGAAATCCCGTGCACTTGGTAATTTAGTGTCTGCAAACACTACGCAAATATAGCAAAGGTACTGCCAGTTTCACATACAATAGCATGTTCGGCAGCCCCAAGTGCATTTAGACACTTAATTAAAAATGCATGAATTCATTGCATTAGTTATAAAAGCTTCTAAATTGGTCTCGAGGTGATTCTTAGGGCTAATATCATTCAGAAGTGCGCATTCTGTGAGGGCAGATGATTTGAAGCAAATGCTCTTATGGGTGCAGGGCATCACTGTCTCATATGTGGCCATTTGAACAGCCATACGTAACTGCCACTTTATTCTGAATCAGAATGTTTCCATGACAACAACATAAAAGCTAAATTCATACTTAAGAAAATTCAGCTGCCAAGACTGAGGGAGAAAACAAACATAGAGAATGTATAAATGTGAAAGGAATATTTTACAGTGGTTCAATTCCAAGGTAACATATAAAAATTAAAAAAAACTCAGGAGGACTAGATTATAAATGATAAAATGAGTCATTCATCCATTCCTGAAGAGATTCATTTGCTCATTTTCTTTCGGGACTCAAGTCATGTCCCTTTCCTGTGGTTTTCTTCAAGGGTGCAAAAAACGCAGTTTGCTATTGGCTTTTAGTGGACATACTTTTAGTGGACATGACAAAGTAACCTCAGGGTAGTTTATAATATCTATTATGAACATGCTACCATTTGAAAACCAGTTTTACACTATATTTTAGCTTCTGTTTGAACTGTATTATAATACTGTTCAAACTGAAGCTAAAAATATTCAAAAAATTGCATGTCTAAAACATATAGACATGTAGCCAAAAAAAAAACAGATATTGTGGCTACAAATTAATAATTTGTTCCCACAACTTAAGTTGTTCCCTAGTTTTAGGTAAATTGTACTACTGTTTTGTTCCCTCTTTTGTAGTCATGATTGAACTAAAATGAGGGATCGAATTAGTACAAAGTGGTCATGATTTATAAGGGAACAAATTAACAAAATGTGACCAATTGTGGGAATAAATTCTTAATTCATGGTCAGAAATTCTCAGAATATCTATTTTTTTCTTTTGCATGACATATGCCGCATGGTATATCTATAATTTAAAGCAAGTTTTTCATGAAAAAGTGTTCTTGAGCTATCATCCTTTAAAATAATCGCCACCCGGTTTGCTATTCTGTTTTGTAATGCATAACCCAATTGTCCAAATAGTTTTTTGGCCATTGTGGTTTCATGAATATGCATAACTGATTATGAATCTGGCCACAAAGCACAGCATTTGCTCCACTTTGTCTCTGTTCATTGTTTCTGCATTTGTCAAGCCGTATATTATTCTGCACAGTTAATCTAATATCTCCCATCCATGTGCTCTGATCTACATTTGCCTGCTTGAGCATCTGCCACTGATGGACTAAAATCAATTTGGGCCTCTTCAAGTTGAACAAACAAGTGCACTAATTAAAACAAAAAAGATAGATGAGAAAAAGCAGGTCAGCCACCCACTATTTTCTCGGGCATATTTAAACCCTGTTTGCAATTTAAATGCAGATGAATAAACCCAGTAATCACATGATGATTAAACCAT
>NW_015621141.1:0-1897 GCF_001515605.1 Sinocyclocheilus anshuiensis
GTAATCCCTAAAAAAGACTACCCCCCCCCCTAAAAAAGACTACCCCCCTAAAAAAGACTACCCCTTTTTCTTTTCCACCAAATTTACAACAAAAAAAACAAATTTACAAATAATTTCAAGAAAATTTTACTGTGTTTATAAACGTATATTAAAACATAGTACAATTACAAATAAAATTTAAAAAAAAAAAAACTGTAGATGTGTTTTTGTGGATGTTTAATGTTCAGAGCTCTGTCATGCCCTTTAGTAGTATCAAATTCTGTTCACCATCAGCCAAACCGTGATTATCACATCTCCTGCCACCATAACAGGAACAGAGGGGGAATATAAGCTGCAATGAGGAGGTTATCTTTAATGCTTTAATGTCAAGGAAAAGCCAGTGGTTCAATTAACCCAAAGGAGAGACAATGAATGAAAGGTCCAAGCAAGATTCCACAGCAGAGAGCCAAGATAGTCAGCAAACCTGGAAACCACAAGGGAACCAATAAAGCTGGAGCCTGTATATTGCCAGACTAAAGACAACTCCAGGTAGCCAGCAGAGCTAGGATGCAATGAATTTCAGTAACATGAAGAGCATCTGGAGAACAGACAGATCAGGTTAACCTTAGCATACCACTTGGTAGAGTCCCAGAGGATCAGCTGATTGGACAAGTTCTGGAGGACCAGTACAAAAGAGTATGCTTCTAGTTCTCCTGCTGCCTCAAAGGCAATGCTGGCAGAAGGACAGCCTCCATGAAATTAGGGAGTCTAGATCAGGCACCATAGCTAAAACATAGAAACTTGTAATACTGCACTAGAACTACACACAAAAGGAGACTACTGGTGCTTACAAGAGCAGAGCCACAACAGTAACCACAACTCCTAACACAACCCAAAAAAAAACAAAAAAAAAAAATTGTAAATATACATGAAATACTCAAAGTAAATCTATACAACTATTAAAAGATGGTTTGATAAAAACATAAATGACAATGCACAAAGCCACTGGTCACACGACCATTTATCCAAAAAAAGTGATGACAAATTGCAGACCCCCTAAAAACACTATTCTGTTTAAAAGGGAGAATAAAAGGAAGTCTTAAAGAACAAAAAAACAAAAAACAATCAGATGGAAAACAAATCAAGATAACGATTGTTAAATGAGTTTCTAACCAAGAGGTACATTTAGAAAAACAATTTAAGTGCAGTAAGTGTAAAAAGGTTAGGGCCACAAAAAAAAAAAAAAAGCAGCACAAGTAAAAGCACGGACTTATTAAAAACTTTCATAAAATCAGAGGCTGAAGTACAGGTGGATGGAACTGGGAAATAGAACAGGCCGGGGGGAAAAAAATAAAATATTGTAGATACAAAATGAGAACTTGCAGTCAACAGACTAAAAGCACAGACATTAAACATTAAAAAGGCCATAAGACAACTTAAACAGCATCATGTCAAGTAACCTTTATTTATATAACACACTTTATACAATACTGATTGTGTCAAAGCACCTTTACGGTGTTAAACAAGAAAATAACTCGTCAATGCAAGAGGACAATAACAGTCACATTCCAGCTAAAGTCTAAACCCAATTAATGCAGCATAACAACGGATTTGAATTATAGAATTGCAATATTGTATTGTGTATGCCAAGTTAAAGAGATGGGTCTTTAAATCTGCATTTAAACTGATAGCGTGTCTGCCTCGCTATCACACAACAGAAGACGACAGACAGCTAATGAAATAAACTGGTTTATTGAACGGCTGACACCGAACAGGAATGAGAATGAGCTGCCATACCTAATGTTGCTTCAATGGAGCTTGCTAGGACTTAGCTGAATAGTAACTGAGTGTCTATCTTGCAGATGCAGGAACAAACACACAGAGGGCAGGTAGCAGATGACTGAAGACAAGATCCTGG
>NW_015621142.1:0-1897 GCF_001515605.1 Sinocyclocheilus anshuiensis
TTAGGGAATGTCAGGAAAGTCTTTCCTGCTGAAAATGTGTTTGTTTTTTAAAATATTAATTTAATGAGGGACAATAAATACACATTAATAATACATAACATGTAAAATGTATCAGATTTAGCCAAATTGGGTAATTTTCATCCATAGTCCCTTGGTAGGTTGATGTTTAAAGACAAATCACTCTCTACAAAGCTTAAAAGCTTCATAATTTCCAAACAAAGTCGTCACACCACATTGGTCTGACAGAGAAAAGATTTCAAAACTGGCTTCTCGCAGAACTGCTGAACAATAATGAAGTCCAGTTTAAAATTGCACAGTTGCATAAAATAGCAGTTCTGCAGTGTACGGACTAATGACGAGTTCAGAGCGACAAAGATAAGTGGGAGACAGTGATATCATGGTACAAGTATAATAAAATGGATAAAGATGAAGGAGAGCTCGTGCAGTGAGAGCCGAGCTATGAAATAATGCAGGAAGAGACTTCTGAGAATGGTTCATGTGGTGAAACCACAGCCACCTAAATATCGATTTACCTTCAAATGGAAAAAGCAGCTATGCTTATTTGTTGTCGCATCTAAGAAGCGCTATTCTGCGGTGGTTGCTATAGCAACATTCGAACATGCAGCACGCTCAAAAAAGTTTGTGACTAAGTGAGCTGGGTTTTTTTTCCCCTTCCTAGAAACGATGAAAAGGCTTCGAAAACACACAGAGGCCTGCTGGATGAATTACTCAATGCTCCAGGAACTTGCAATTGCTGTGCTCTTCTTTGAAAATTAAAATATACATCAGAAAGTTCTCCTTGTTATTGACCAAGACCTTCAGAACAGAAAATAACAGGGTTTTTGATGAAGCTTACACAATAATATTAAGGCTATACAATATTCCCTGTTAGATAAACATTTACCAACAACCTCTGAAGCTCAAATCCAAAGTCTACAATCTGTGCTGTAGTGTGTGTAAATACTGTGGTATTTACATAGCACTACACTCCAAAAACCATGTTATTACCATGGTAATCCTTTGTAAGGGACATAATTTGTATTGTGTGTTTATAAAATATATTATATTCTGAGATGCTTCACATAACCATTCCCAGCTGAGCAGTGAGCCACCAGATTTCCATAATAAACAAAAGGCCCTTTATCCTGATCACTTACGGTCCAGTCCTGCTCTATTGTTGAGGGTGGAAAACACACTCACACACAAACCTGTGATTACCACACTTGTGTTGTTTATGATACAGTCGAAGGTTGTGACTCCAAAACATAACTAAGTGTCATCCAAGAGAACAGGACATTTGCAGCCAACGCACACAGACCTGACCCCTCAAAATGCGTTTAAATATCCCAAAGACATCTATGATGCATCAAAATGCCTTTGTTTGAACACATCCAAATGTACCAATAACAACACCCAAACATGATTAAAATGCTTTAAAACGTTGTCGAGCATACCAAACTATGATGCCTTCAAAGATAATAAACATGCCTCAAAATGTGTTTACATGATCCAATGGCTCAAAATACATTAGATGCTTAAAAGTTCCACATGGGCCTATGACGGCCCAAAATGCATTTAAAACAAGCCTAATGACTAAAAAGTGTCTATGTGGCCTTTTAGCTGACAACTCAAATTGCACTGGAACACCACTAATGCTTTAAAATGTGTTATAACGATTGCTTCAACTATGCCACAAAATAGTTTTGAGCACCCCAAACATATCTATAACTGCTGAAAATGCACTTATGCCACTTTAAAAAGTTCCATGATTACCTGTGGTCACTCAAATTGCGTTGGAACGCCCCAGTGGTGCCTCAAAATGGAATGCCAAAATGCATCCAACTTCCCATATACGTCCATGACTATTCAAAATACATTTGAACTCCCCTGAAAGCGT
>NW_015621143.1:0-1896 GCF_001515605.1 Sinocyclocheilus anshuiensis
ATCATTTGCATATTTAATATTTTAGAAAACTTGCTTGCATTTAATTAGTATGTGCAACAATATGCGAATATTTCACATGACCACTATATTGCATGTTTAACTCAGCGTGGGCATCTATTTGTCATCACGGAAATAAAAATGGTCCTGTTTTGATCCAATTTAGTCTAAAAATACTTTTTAAGTCTAATCAAATAAGTCAAAAAAGAGATAATCGTATTTCTTCATCTTCATTCCTCACACTGGAAACGGAGTCATATTGAGTGCTTTGCATTGTGGGACACAATATGCATGGCAGCAATAGTAAGACTAGTAATATGGTATTCCAAATGTTAAATATGTACTGTGCAAGATTCTGGATGTGCATCTCATTTCCTTTCCTCAAGGAAATGAGATGCAAGGATGATATCTGAGGACAGAGGGATCAAAACAAGACCCATTTATGAAAAAGCATATCCTTATTTTATGCATTGTGCACTGGCTGTATAATGCACATTTCAGCTAAAGCAGTAGATCATCTGGGTATCCAATGCATACAAAAATACTGCAATAGAATGAGTAGTGTGATAGTAAGTTATTACGAATGCAGCCACACTCCTGTATTATGCAGCGTAATATCAATCCGCCTTCACTGTCACAGCACAGTTTGTACCAGACACACCCGCTCACATACAGAGCAGCTTAGCATTCCCATTGCATTAATAAAACCTTTACGTCGCTCCCAAATGAGATGGATTGGAGATGAAAAAGGAAATCTAGATTAAGACCAGCAGCCAATCTTCATAATGAAGGCCAGTCTGGTGTCGGCCACAACTCGCATCCAGCCGGGGCCATTCAAACCAGCTTATCTATGAAAACACCCCACACATCATCCTCTTCAGGTCGGCCGCACACACATCTCTGGAACTAATCCTCTCAACTCAGGTTGATTTCAGCAGTGGGTCTTGAAGTACCATAAAGCTGCGGTGAATGGATTGGGGGCTGTTTGACACAATGGAGCAGTTCATGACATGAAAACAAATCGCTGGAGTCGGGATTTTGCTCTGCCGATAAGGAAATTGTTTTTATTGACCTTTCTCTACGAGGATCCTCCCGATTCAATTAGACCATTGAATGAGATGGACTTTGATAGATGTTAATCTACCGAATAAAGCACATCAAGATTCAGTGTCAGCCTCTCATTAGTATATATAACCTTATCAACAATCAGAGCATGCTGGTATGTGCATAAATCAGATCATGGTGTTAATGCAATAAATAGTACACTTTTTTATTAGGTACAATTAACAGAAAACACCTAGGCTGGAAAAAACAGATCTGAAGTGGGAGTGCACATGCGCACCTGTGACGTCACAGAAATAGGAGAACGCATGAATATTTATGAAAACTCAAGATACAGATATATGTTTTACATGTAATTTGTCTTTTTAGAAAGCATTGCCGGACTGGATGGTAGAGAGGGGTGTGGTTGCTGATGGTTTCAGATGTAATGTACAAAATATCCAAAGAGTTTGATTAATAATATTATATTATTAGCAAAATATTTTATACATGTAGATATTTTAAATCTACTTTGTTTATTGTATTTAATGATCTAAAATACTTCTCAGATGCCTTTAGTAAAATGGAAAATCAAAAGGCATTAAAACTGTTTGTTTGTATTACATAACTTCTTGTAATTATATTTTATTTTGTTTTATTATGTTTCTTAGAATGTTATGTTATATGTTTAGTCTGGAATTAACATGGTTCCATTGTGTTGAGCCTTCCATACCAGATCCTTTTTTGTATACTAACTAATGCAATTTTGTTGTATTCAGATTTTGTACTTAATGCATTCAGATTTTGTACTTATATATATATATATATATATATGTATAATTATTATTATTATTAATA
>NW_015621144.1:0-1877 GCF_001515605.1 Sinocyclocheilus anshuiensis
TTTCTGAAGGATCATGTGACACTGAAGACTGGAGTAATAATGATGAAAATTCAGCTTTGCCATCAAAGGAATAAATTACATTTTAAAGTATATTAAAATACAAAACATTTGTTTTAAATTGTAATAATATTGCACAATATTGCTGTTTTTTTTTTTTTTACTGTATTTTTCATTCAATAAATTAATTGTCCGCCCAGTGAATATCGTAAATCTGGTCTCTTAGAAAAGTAATAGCACTCCTCTACTAAGTAACATGATTTGAGGTATAATTCATGTTCATAGCACAGGACTAAATACTAAACATGAACAATAATTATAGAGACATTTGCCTTAAGCAATATTTTTGAATCATATCCAATCAGTTGTGCATATTTTGATTTGAAATGGTTTGAGACTAAATCACATAAAGCATTTGTAAGACCATCGTGTCTTAGATCTATTTTTTTGCTCAAGGCCTCAGACTTTCTGTTGTCCCATAAGCCCAAAACTACGCAGTGTTTTTGAAGAGATCGGTTCCTTGCAATGATGGTGCCACTGTATCTTCTTCACAAACGCTTATTTCCATCTGCCATCTCTCGATCGCTGAGCATGCGAGGGGCTCCAGCGTGAAAGTTGCATCTGCTCTCTTCACCTCTAAGCTTGAGATAGGCAATCAGTGCGGGCGGCTCAAAATAGGCCACAGTCAGGTTCAGAGGGTACTGGTATTGGTCGCGTGTGTGCACATACGTATGAATAACCCCTCTTAAACTCACGTGATGGAATCTTAACTGTCCCACAAACACACCGTGGCACTCAACCCAAATCACTAAATTGGATCTCTTCCTTCCTGCAGAGATAATGTGAACAAGACAACGCAAAAACGCAGAGAGCAAGAGCGCAGGAAAAAAACAACAATATGCAAGTCAGAATTTAACTGATGAAAGCTTTCCTCTTGTGAGGAAGGTTGTTGTGTGCATTTATTGACCAGTGCACCTCCTTGAAGCTGCTTAGCAATGTTCATGTTCACTATTATTTTTGCTCATACTTAAGGCAGTAAGTCTAACTAATCAACTTTGGTGCGTAACTCAGTTCCACACAATGCTTATAAATAAAACTTTGCAGCTTGTTGAAGTGAGCAGTGCTGTAACTTTTCGAAAGGAACTTACAGTTTTCACCTGGTAGATGATAAAATAGCTGGGAAAATCACATATTGAAGGAGAGATCTGAGCCATATTTCATGACCAGAATATCATAGAGACTTGGAAGTGGGTTTAGCAACCGCATAGCAACACAATGGCACTGCAAGAAGTTTTGTGGATGTAAACACCACACCATTTTTTTTTTTCCAGAAAATGTATAAATATGTTTTTTAAGCTTCATTTCAACAAATAGATTTTGAAATTTTGACCTAAATGTAAGATTTATGTATTGTATACAAAATGTCCATTCTTTCATACAGCTTTAACATAAATAACCTAACAAGTAAGGATATTAACTTTTTCATCTATTTGATTTTATTTAAATAATCATATTTTAAAAATGCATTTATTCAAAATGCTTCTTTTCATTGTGAATAAAATTACATTTAGGCTATTCAATTACAAAGCATGAACATGGTTAAAAAAACATCTATGGGTGGAACAAGCGATATTCAGTTAATTAAAAGTATGAGATTCTAACAAACTGGATTGATTGATTGATGATAATTATATAAACCTGGTTATTGTGTATTTAAAACACATTGTTTATACTATTACAGAAATCTTACCTGTTTCATTTATGTATGACTGACAAAAATGCATCACATTAGGTTAGTTTGTTAAAACTGTGTAATCCAAATGGTTGGAAATTTGATATGCAATTCAAATACATAAATCTTAAATTTAGGCCTAAATATT
>NW_015621145.1:0-1897 GCF_001515605.1 Sinocyclocheilus anshuiensis
AATTGAATACTAACTACAAGAGAAATATTGATAAAGACTGAAAGAAACTTACATGTGACCACGTCAGAAAGTTTCAACCATTAAAGGCAAAATATACAACTGTGTATGTGAACATCAAGAATGCTACTTAAAACGGAACATCCTTCAAAAATCTTATATCACTAACGTAAAATCGTGGGCGGTCTGTGACGTCTGGGGCAGAGACTAATCCATCAACTTCCTTGATGCCACAACTCGCTCACAACAGCACTGAGGAATAAACATCACCCTGCTGCAGGTAACCTGTGAGAAACAGAGATCTACATTCTGGTAAGTACTACTTCTGCACAGACCGAGAAAAGCATTTGATGAATCACATCAGACAAAAATAACCTGACACTATTAGAAGTTGTGCTTTGGGAAAAGGTTTTGCAGAATCTTTATGTAATGTTTTACTAACTGTCAAATGTTTATAAAAAATATATTTGTATTTGTTTTCATATACAGTATTTGTATACTTTCATTTTGATGTCATGTAATTAATGCTTTACAATATTTTTTAAAAGCAGTTGACCATTTTTACACTTTACACTTTTTTACACTGCATAACACTACTGTACCAAACCAGTAAAACCAGATCTTAAAGAGAGTTAGCATACTTAGTCATGTTTATCTTCCTCATTTGTAGCATGCCATGTTCAGAAGAACAAAAGGTTCTTTTTCCCCCGATTATTTTGGAAAAACAAATGTATAAAATAAAAAAACACTATGTCGACAATAAACGCAGAAGACAACAGGGATTCCTGCACATCTTTCAATGGACTGAACGAGTAAGACAAATATATATATTTTTTTATTTATATGTTCATTAAACCTATATTGCTAATTGAAACAATTACTTTCTGATATTTAAAGTCCATTACAACAGATTACATCCTCAACCAACCGTGCATGATGGATTTATGTCAATATCAGTTCAGTTAAAAGATGAAGATTTTTCAACTTATCAAGGACAAATTGTACTATTGTGCTATATATGCACTAACATTGCTGTGATTACATTTTGAACTGTAGTTTTAAATATAACTTTATAATTTTAATGTTGCATCTGACAGTTTTGATCAGGAGGGATCAGATTCACCTGCGACCAGTGTTTTGTCTTTAAAGAGTGACCGATCAATGCAAATGCCAATTCACTTAACAAATAAAACACATCTTCCACATCTAAGGTATTTTCTTTTACATCATTTTAAGCTTAATTAACAAATAAATAAATAATTATAGGATTGCAATTACTGTAAACCATTATATAGCATGACATTATATTGTGTTTCCTCTCACAGTTTTGTGGAGAGATCAGACTCTTCTGGCCCTAGTGTTTTGTCCATGAAGAGCGACCGATCAATGCAAATGCCAATTCATTTGAAAAATGGATCAATGGAAAAAAGGTAATGAAGATTGCTTGTTTAAGATAAAGGTAGGAAGAACAGTGGGTCATCAGGGCAGTAACACTACTACAAGGATTAAGATTGAAATTATTTTCTCAACCTCACCAATGGTTTGTTGCCAATCTTTACTAAAATTCCAGACTTATTTTTTATTCAAATCTGTCAAATCGCTGTCAGTTTTCAGCAGGAGAGATCAGACTCATCTGCCATAAGTGTTTTGTCTATGAAGAGTGGCCGATCAATGCAAATGCCAATTCATCTGAAAAATGGATCAGCTCCAATGGGAAAAGGGTAATGATAAAAACTCACATAAGCTAAAGGTAGTCAGTCAGAACTGAGCAGCTGTGATAGCAAACACATTCATAAGGAGGATGCAGGTTCTGATCACTTCCTCCCTTCAATGGTTTTTTGTTAACCTCCTCTCAAACACTATATATTCTACTTATTATATATTCTACTTTTGCTGTCAG
>NW_015621146.1:0-1898 GCF_001515605.1 Sinocyclocheilus anshuiensis
ATAGAAAGTTCAAAGGAACAGCATTTATTAGAATGACATAGAAATTGTTTGTAACATTATGACTTCACTTTTGATCAATCCATGTTGAATAAAAGTATTAATTTCTTAAAAGAAAATATTACTGACCCCAGATGTTTGAACAGTAGTGTATGTTAATCATGTCTTTCTTTGTTCCTTGCTTCCTTTTTCTGTAATTTCCTCAAAGATGACGAAAGATGTAAAAAGTTTCAGCAAACTATGCTTTAATACAAAAATTAAGTTCTCTAAAGTTCATGTAATCTAAAGTAGAGTACTTACCTCCTGTGACATCAACCTTCTGATATTAGCTATACAATAACTAACTTCCTAAAACCTACATAAGTAGAGTAGTGAGGCATTTTAGAGCTTCAGTTCCTCTGTCATGGAGAGCAAGTCATATCCGTTTACCTCCATTACCCTTAAGAATTATATGAACAAGTGAATCTATGCACATTCTGTCTTCTATAATTTATCACTTAATGTGCAGAGCTGCTTGCATAACCTTAGGATTTATTCTCTCAAACCCTGAAATCTCATAATCATTATTAGAATCTACCAGAGCAATGTGAATATATTTTGTTAAACTCCCTGTTTTACAGATTCAAGTATTGTGCCACTAACTAATCATTTTAAATCATATGATTTATGAGACACAGCCATTCTCAAAATATAAGAATATCCAGTACCAATAAAAGTTTGAAACTGAAATAATTTGTCATTTGCTCAGCACAGAGATTTATGTACAAATTGGAGGGAAAGTGAAACAAACAGCCCTACTCTCAGCATTTCCACAGCCGAGGATTATAAATATCTGGAATAAAAAAATTCTTTCTCTTGTCATTGTAAAAAAATGTTGTTGTAAAGTTTAGCAATGTTAAATTAGAGGATTACATATACAAATCTAGTAGTGGTTTCTTAAAGTCATCTTTAAACCTAAATAATTAGACTTCTTTTTATATTCCTGACCTTTTCAGTTTATCCAGATATATGTGCACATTTCCAAAGCTCCATCACTCAAATATTTGCTGACACTCACAAATGTGGTAGAGATCATTAGTTCAGTAAAGTTCAAATTTCCGACTGTCACTTCTGTGAAGGGAACTGCAGTACAACACTTTGTCAATTCAGTCATTTAAATGTGCACAGTAGACTAGGTTTTTAGTACATCAGTAAATATTACTCCTTTGAATTAAAAGGTTGACCAGTAATAGTTTTACCAATAACAAGGTGTGAAAAACTCATTAAAAAAAGCTCATGTGTTAAAAAATGTCCTTGGTCTTTCTATAGCTTTCTATACCAGGGCAGGCCAGGCCATGCATAGAGCCTACAGAGGTGCAAAAGTTTGTTGAACAACCAAAATCCCAATAACATCCAGCAAAAATAAAGAAAAAAAAATGTAGAACTAGAAAATTGGCCATAAATTAAGCATAAACAGCTTAAATTACATCCAATAATACACAGTGTACTACTAGATGTCTTTAAGTTGTTTTTGCTTAATTTTCTTACCTTTTTTTCATCTGTCAACGTGAACATGAGCAATCCAATGGTAATATAAATCATGTCCATGCATCATGTCTTTTATATTAATAATTCTGCTATACTAATAATATTAGACTATAAAGACTGATGGAGATTTATGTACTACATGTAAGATTTATGATGTCTTTTTCCCAGATGAAGTAGTATGTGCTGACGGCACATCTCCACATACTTGCATTTTTCTGGCATGCTCTGAGTTCAATTTAAGCACCTGATGATTATATAATCAAAATACCAAAATATGCATTAAAGAAACAATAAAAATAAGAATATATAGGCCTAGTTAATGATGGTAGATTTACAGTGCCCTCCACTAATATTGGCACCCTTGGTAAATATGA
>NW_015621147.1:0-1898 GCF_001515605.1 Sinocyclocheilus anshuiensis
AACGTGATAAATACCAGGTACACACACACACACAAACACACACACTTCCATACATCAACAAACACTTGTTTTATATTATGCCCAATACTTTCCATTGCCTTCTATTATTTTTAAATTGAGCTAATTGTATTTTATCGTTTAACCTTAAACCTAGCATTTACACAAGACATTATTTCGTTCTTTTATTAAGCCATTTTCATTACATGTTGTTGGTAAGTATTTTAAAGTTTTACTACCTTTGTGGAGACATTTGGTCCCTTCAAAAATAGCAAAAGCGGTCACATTGAATTGAGAACTGGAATTGGGAATTTTGTGTGTGAATGAAAGATTTCCCTATGTAGATTTCACAATGGTTTCAAGTTGGTCAAGCAAATTTGCTGCACTGAAAGACAGAAAGCTACTTGCTACACTACTGACGATAGACAATGGACCTTTTTTGTCCACAAAATTTCACTAATGTGACCACACCTGTACACTAGTACTGATAAAATACACAGCTTGGATGCGATGAAAAACGAAATAAGTTGCTTTGGATTACATAAATACAACACATAAATATAAATGTTACAAAAGCCTAAATTGTAAAATATTGTGTTCCTAAATAAGTTTACAGAGCATTTTCAGTGTATTTTCCAGAGTTCAGCACTCCTACGTGTGGCAAAAATAGCCACTGCTTATGCGGGCAGTGTGAATGCTATGACCTGCTAACATGGCTGTCAAAATAAATATGTGCACACACACTGTACAATATGAAACAGGCCTGGTATCAAAGCAAAATGTCCAACACAAACATACATCTTCCTAAAGTCCAAAACATTTAGGAACATTTAAGGTTGTTTTAAGTTCATGTCAATGCTTTGGGTCCGACTGACTTTAATAATATGGACAAAAACAGTTGAAACTTTCTCCAAAATATCTTATTTTGTGTTCTGTAAAAGAAAGAAAGTCACACAGGTTTAGAACGCCATGAGTAAAATTTGGGTGCACTGTCCCTTTAAATAACAGTTCTCTCCAACTATGAAATCAAAGACACTTTAGGAAATCTATTCCACCCTATGGCATCTTTCTCCATAAATATCAACTGACAGAGCTGTATTTACGTCCACTCTCACTAATAGTACAGATGGGTAGGGCTCTTGACACGGTGTATCAAAACAACACAGAGGCACTACTCGCGGTGCTCCATGATAAATGGAAAGTTTTTTCGGTGATTGCACGATCACGGCTAATTCAGACAGTGCCATTATCCGAATCGAGCGATTGTTTCTTGATTATTCATGACCTTCTCCTCTATGAGGCCCTTCCCTGCAGCTGATTTGTTGAATTAATGTTTCTAGGATCACATGGTCTATCTCATAAGCTCTTATCAGCTAAATCTGGTAAAGATAGATTTTTAAGGAAGGAATTCATTTGTCCCTTGAGGCCCGTGCGCAACGCCTTGCAATCCATTTAATGGTGGCCAAATGACGAACATAATTGCTCATTAGTCTCTACGGGCCCTCACGCGGGCCACCTTACATGTGCATCAAAAGTGAGCAGGACAAAATACAAGCACACATACACAAATAACCAGCAAATGAGCTGGCGAGAGAAAGAGGCTGTTTCCTGATAGAAAGAGTGGAGGAAGCTAATGCTGCAGAACAGCTGATTAGGCCTCTTTACCAGGTCAGCTGTACATCTCTCCCCTTGGCCCAGGGCTGGACACAGAGCTGAATTATAGGGGGTAAACAGAGTAGACGGCTTGGGCTGATGGGAGTAGACGGCCTTGGTGAGCTGCCCAGGTCCGATCTGTCTTTCTTCATTTCCTCTCTATCAGCTTCTGTGAGGAGACCTGACTATGAGGAGACCCCGGCAGGCTTACCACTGACCCTGCATAATTCTCTCTCTCTCTCTCTCTC
>NW_015621148.1:0-1897 GCF_001515605.1 Sinocyclocheilus anshuiensis
TCGCTGGAGCAGTTGTGGGATTAGTTTCGACTCGGGGCGCAGAGAGGCAAAGCGAGAAATCACCACTGTTACCAGCTGCACAGACCATGCACAAAGACAACAGAGGCCCGAGGGCAGGGATGAGGTGAAGCACTGCATGGAGCTTTTCCCTTTGCAACTGTATTAAGTGATTTCACCACAGCCTGATCATTTATATCTTATCTCTGTGCATGTTGTTATTTTGAATCAGGATTTTGGCTTTGTGATGTAATGCCTTTATGCGCTAGCTGTACTGATCTGTCATTTACAGTCACTGCCTCTCTTAATGATGCTTAAGGATCAGATTGATCTATTCAAGAATGATTTCAGTGTCTTCTGATTGATGCGTCTTCACATATTCAAACATGACATCAACAGGAAAGTGCATTATCATCATAAAAACGCTCTAAACCTATCCTTGAACTCACAATAATGGCAGAAAATGAGTTACTCTTCCAGCCTGAACTTTTCACTGACTGATTCATGGACAGAACTTTAAAAGCAATTTTAAAGGGATAGTTCACCCAGAAAATCCTGTCATCATTTACGCACACTCATGTTGTCCCAAATTGTGTGATTTTTTTTCTTCTGTGGAACATAAGGGTATTTTGAGAAATGCCTTTTTTTACAATGGAAATGAGTGATCACATTCTTCAAAATGTCTTTGGAATGACATTAGGGAGAGTAAATGATGACAGAATTTTCATTTGCGGGTAAACTATCCCTAACCTTTGACCCTTCCTCATCATTCTATATGACTTTTTTCTTAATGTCATATGTTTTTCTCTTTCTGATAACCTAAATTCTACATGACTGATGAAAGTGATAATGACCATTATGTAACTCTCTCAATACATAAAAAAGAAGGAATTTAGAATTGTTATATCCTTTGCTTTGAAGTAAAATCCTTCTTTCCCTTTAATAATTCATGCATTAGAGGGTTAAATTGCATCAAATTAAACTCTTTAGCCAAAGGGTCTCAGCAGGGTGAGAAAGGGCCCTAACTATTCCTCACTTTACTCATATCCTTGCAAAAGATCCAGACCTACTTATGCCTTTTTTGAAAACATTATTTCCCAACTGACATCCTACTTTTAGTCTATTGTTTTGGACACAATGGTTTGCATGGATTGCCTTATTTGAACACAATGAAAATTATGTAACTGTGACTTCAAGGAACAGAATTATACGGTGAATGGGTTCATCATTAGAGGGTGATCAAGTACAATACCATTCAGATGTTTGGGGTCAGTAGGATTTTTTACAATTAATACTTCAGCAAGGACACATTTAATTGATTAAAAGTGAAAGTAAAGAAAAATTCTATTTGAAATTAATTCTGTTCTTTTGAACTTTCTATTCATCGAAGAATCCTAAAAAAAAATTTGATCCTATCCTGAAAATCCCCAACTGTACAAAAATATTAAGCAGCACAACTATTCTCAACATTGATAAAAATAAGAAATATTTATTGAACACCAAATCAGCAAATTAGAATTATTTCTAAAAGATCACGTGACAGTGAAGAGTAATAGCTGCTGAAAATCAGCTTTGTATCACAGGAATAAATTACATTTTAAAATATATTAAGCTAGAAAATTATTTTAAATTGTAATAATATTTCATAATATTACTGTATTTACTATAATTTTGATAAAATAGAATGCATCTTGGTGAGCCTTCTTTTGAAAAAAATAAAAAAATATATAAAAAATTAAAGTCTTACCGACCCTTAACTTTTGAACGGTTGTGTGTTCTATTTTTTTTTTTAAAGCTCACTTTTTAAAAATCTTTTTTATCAGTTCATACCACACAGAGCACGTGCCTTGAGCACGGACTGTATGACCCCTCATGGTACCATCTTACACCAGACGCTGGA
>NW_015621149.1:0-1899 GCF_001515605.1 Sinocyclocheilus anshuiensis
TTCACTCGATTGATTCCATTTCCATCAATTATATTGATCCTATTATTTTTATAATAATATATTTCATATAATAATTAACATTATGTATGACCAGAGATTTAAACAAAGATATGACATTTTAAATCCATCTAGACTCAATCCAAGAGCCTTTATAAGTTTAGTTCTTTAGGTGTTAGTGTAGTTAGTTAGATTATGTGTTTATCATGTGGGCTATATCATTTCTGGAGTTAGTCTGCAGGCCTTCCTGGGTCTTCCAGGGTCACCACAGGTCTAAACAAAAATCTGAAGTCTTTCTGTCAAAGTCTACAGAATGAGCTCATTTTGTGAAACCGAAATAACAATAGGAACTTACATGCCAAAGCAAACTCATAAACATCTCCGAGGAGGTTTCATTTTAAAGAGATGCTGTATTAAATGGTATTTCTCAGGCCACATCATCTCAAGATTTTAAATAGCAGCCGACTTGCATTACATCACTCGGAACCTGACCTGTCATAAGCACTTTGACAACTTCTAAAACGTTCTTCTAAAAGACATGAACACCAGCAGAGCTTTGACAATAACTAAAAAGTCTTTATGTGCTAATGTTAAGAAGCAATAAACTACAATTACAGATGCATGCCAACAATGTACAGTTAACATCCCAAAAAATATAGAATCTCAAAGCCAAGTTATAACTTTCATTAGCATGAAAGTATGAGTGTATATTTAAGGCCAGCTAGGCCAGTCATTATGGGTTATGGGCAGACTGATGCTATTGGTTATAGTCAAGCTTTGATTGTTAAGAGAGAATGGAATTAGTGGCTCTTACCCGACTCTGAAAGAGCAGCAGAACATAGCACAGTAGTGATAGCATCATATACGGCCTGTAAAGGAGCTCTGTGCACCCAGAATGAAAGAACGAGGGAAATAAGGAAGGCTGGGGGAGAGAGGGAGAGAGAGAAGAGAGGCCTGACCTGTCTGAGAGAGGTACACAAAGCTCCCCTCTGTCTGTTCTCCAAACACACCTTTCCCCTACAGAACTCACACAGAACTCGATCTGAAATATTCCACCCTCCCTCTGCTCTCACTCTTGCCTTCTGCTGTTCCTTTCTCATCTCACACCTTGTAGTATCAGTTTTTTAAAGACTGCAAAAACACGTTTTTTTATCCGTTGTCTATTAAATATCAAAACATGCTTAAAACAAGATAAATTGATCAATTATTTACAGAGAACATGTCTTGAATAAAGTTTATTTTCTTACCCCATTGACAATTGTTTTATTGTTGTATCTATCTATCTATCTATCTATTTATTTATTTATATATTTATTTACAAAGAGGTTTATAATACCCAAAGAAAAAGTCCATTAACCTTTCCATTAATCTCAATAGCTTGCAATAGCAACAGGATGCAATTTGAAATCTGAACTATGAAGTCGCTGGAAAATTACATCACACACACACACACAAATGTAATAGGTTATGACGTTTGTTTGTTTGTCATGTTGTGTTGTATTTATTGTGTATTGGCCGCTACTTATAATGTGCCTTTCAAGGCAGCTTGGCAAGATCAGTCTCCACGAGAATGCAGGTCCAATTTTTGCATTCTGCGAATTGAGAAACAGCCCTATAACTGTTCAAATTGGACTCACACAAATGGTCTGCTCTGTGCTATTTTGCTTCTAGAGCAAACTGCTGTGTGCTGCATTCAGGACTGGAGTAACGAGGGGCTGTGAGCGACACCCCATCACCTAAACTATTCTTCCTCCTCAGTCAAGATGAATGTGAACAAGGATTTTAATAAAGAAATGGACCCTTTTTTTAAATCACAGTTTCCATGTGCATCGGTTAATGTGCTCTCACAAAGACATGGTACACAGTAAAATCCTGAGTGTTAAATTAACACTGCTCGGAGCA
>NW_015621150.1:0-1827 GCF_001515605.1 Sinocyclocheilus anshuiensis
AAAAAAAAATAGTTTAATGTTTTGGCCAGAGTGCATGTGCTTTGTAAGTTCTTCCATGTTACCTCCTCAATACAAGCTCTACTCCACTGACGTCAGGTTTATCTGAAATCACTAAAGCTTGCGTTTATAGGCAGATATTTGTCCAGACTGTAGCTCTTTATCTTATCTGCCAAATGCTACGCCTCACACCATTATCATTCTATTGCATTTGACTATGTTATTTTGCAGTGTTTTATCACAATTTCTGGTATGCACATCGATGCCTACGGGGACAGATTTTTCCATGGAGCTGCATTTAACCTTACGTAGACTGAAAGTAAACACAAAAAACTATAAATGGTCTAAAGAACTTGCACTCCTCTCAGGATAAAAGTAAATCTCCCCATACCGCTAACATTGTCAAACGTATGACGGTACCCTGGCAAATTAATGTTTTGTTTGTAGTATACTGTTTTGATATTCATCACTAATAGAGGTATGTCTTCTTTAGGTATGTGAATAATTATAAGGTGTGTTGAATTCATTCGCTCTGTATGTCAGCAGCCACCATCAAGTTTGCATGTCTGGGAAACAGATGAGCACTGGAGCTCCTCCAGCTCCTGTGTCAAAACCTGTCATCGCTTTCTTTAATTGATTGTGTGAGTATGGAAATATGACATACCTAGGATAATTGATGGCCTATCGGTTACACGAGATCAATTCATAGAGGCAGTAATATTGTCATTTTGATGCAGGGTTTCAATCTGTTTGTCGATATATGTGCAGCAGCAGCGGTCTCAGTTCCCAAGGGCAGGAAGGGCCCACGAGGCAATGGGTTTTCATGCAAATACAATTTGCATTAGCAACAGTGACAGCTGACCAGTGGAAATGCACTTGTGCAACCTGTTGTGTTAGATGGCCCAAAGAGAAAATGGCATGGGTGAGAGCACATTTGAATGGCACATATCAAGATCCCGCTGCAAATAGACAGTGACTATCATAACAGGGTTATCAAAGCTGTGAATGGGGAGTGGGAGATACAGACACAAAATACAATAAGATCAACTATTGTTATACCGATTTAATTATAAAGAAGAAAACAGATCATGTGGGGGGAAAGAAAGACAGAATCTGATTGACAGACAGAGAGGGTAGGTATAAATAAATAATGAGATATACAGTATTAAATAAAAATTGAGATCAATTTAACAGTAGCTTACTTGACTGTATTTGACCATTATCATTATTTTCGTCATAGATTTCAAAGCTTACTGATTTTTAAATGATTAAAAAATACATTACATTACATTGTACAAATACAATAAAACAAGTCATAAACTATGTGTTGTGGCAAGAAACCCTGATACTGTAGTTTCTTTAAAACGCCATGTCGCACACAATCTTAGACAGTATGTGGAATTATAAAATACTAATATTTACTATTTTAATGAAAAAAAAACTTTTTTCATAGTAATATTTCAAACACATTAAATGGGCTAAATAAATTAAATTCTGACATGAATGAACAAAAATGATGACATATCAAATTCACAAAAAATAGTAAAACCTCTTCAAACAGATAATAGTTGAAAACCTTACTTCTGTCCTGACTATTATTCAGATTTTAACATTATATCAATTATCAAGATGATTAGTAAACAAGAGTATCAACATTTATATTTATTAATTTATTTATTAATTAGGCTACGAAGATATTTTATACAGTGCAAATTATTGAGGAGGAAAAATTCACAATTCACAACACAAACACAAAGCAATATCACAATATTCAATTTCAGGTCCAAAAAAAAGAGAGAGAGAGAGAGAGAGAGAGAGAGAGAGAGAGAG
>NW_015621151.1:0-1902 GCF_001515605.1 Sinocyclocheilus anshuiensis
AACTCATTCTATATGGTTTTAGACATTTAAGAGAGCATGAATGAAATTGCACTTACTCTTTTACTCTTAGCTTAGCTTAGTGAATATTTAGTGAATAATTTAAATCGTAGGTCTGTTCCTCACATAAAACTGATATGGATTTAGAAGACTATAGAGCATATAATATAATGCATGGGCTATTTTTATTAATTCGTTTGATGATTTGTGTCCTTTTTGAAGCTTCAAAGCTCCAGTTCTCATTAATTAAAATTGAAAGGAAAGAAACAGCAAATACACTCTTCAAAATTTCTCCTTTTCTGTTCCACAGAAGAAACAAGTCAAAGAAAGGGTTTAGAATGACATGAGGGTGGTTAAATGATGACAGAATTTTCATCTTTGGCTTAGCTATTGCTTTAATAAGATGTAGACCCAGAGATCAAGAGATTCAACATACAATGTTAAACAGCAGTGCATGTCAAACTGTCATTTTAAACTTGCCTCTCATTCAGAAAAATGCTTTCTAGTATACTTTATATATAACATAAAACTCACATTGACAGTGCTGTCACATGTCTGATGTACTTTAGCTCATCTTTAAAACATGAAGTTAACTGTCTTGTAAGCCAATTTCTATATGACTGTGTTTTTCTATATCGTGTGTGAATTTGACTTACAGGCTGGTTATGGAATCAGTGTAGAAACGTTTAGCATGTTGAGATGAACAGTCAGCAGAGAACGACTGAACTAGTGTCACTTGAAAAAAGCTCATCTAACTCAAAGAATGATCACTTACTCTTGTTGAAAAATGGAGAAAAGATGATAGTTGTGTGAATAATGTATCCATGAATATGCATTTTTCAGCAATATTATTATTTAATTTGTCTACAGGTTGGCTTTGTCAGCATTTTATTTTGTTAATTGCTCTTAGAACAGGTTGGCTAGTTGAGCTTAAACTGCCAACAAACCCCAGGATTAGACTGACTTGCTAATCAATAACCTATTACCAATCAGACAAGACTTTCTCTCCGGTTTCTTTCTACTTTCTTGTGTTGAGCATGCAAGTGTGTGCCTGTGTGTGTGCAACCAAGCCTAGCGAGGTTTGGCCCTTGAAGACAGAATAATTTACACACAACAATCTGTTGTGTGCACGAAAATCACATTGGTTATATTGATTTATGGAAGCCACAAAATAAAACTTTATGTAAAGGATAGCATCAAATAAATCCTCTACGATGGTCGTTTTTACCATAAAATAGCCAACTTTACAAAGTTGCATCAAATAAATCTGCTGCAATGTTTGTTTCATCGAAACTTTATAAATGCTTTTGCTAGAGTGTCTTGGAAATCATTCTCAGGGCAGGACATTACAGACTGGCACTAATCATAAGGCTGGAATTTAATGCTTAATTCTCAGATTTCTGACTCTGGATGGCAACCAATCATATTCCACTCCACCCAAGGCCACTGTGAGATTGGATGGTATCCAGACATCAGTGCAGGGCATTTGTCAGCTGGGATCAGCAGTACTTTGTGAGTGTGAGCAGTATGATATGTTAGTATAATCTCATTCCTCGCAGTGTAAAGTGTTTGCCGGTATATGCATATGTGTGTATGTGAGCAAAGAAGTGATCATATGTATGCAAACTGGGTTTCAAGTCATTTTAAGTTATATTAAGTAATATTTTATTCATAAATAATACAAGCAGGGGGAACATTTATATTTTTAAGACAATATACTTGTATATTAAATAAGATATTTTTACATGAGAAGCATGTTTCATGCATTCATTGAAAAAGTTTTAATATTTATATTATATTATTATTAATATAAATATTTTCTGGCTTTATTATTGTTAGGGCTGGCAAGGGGGCTTTTATATATAAATAAATAAATAAATAAATAAATATATATATATATATATA
>NW_015621152.1:0-1897 GCF_001515605.1 Sinocyclocheilus anshuiensis
GGCCATCAGTGTTACTAACCTAATGTGTCATCTATAAATTATTAATCTCTCATTTTTCATTATGTTACACTTGGCCAAAGAAAAGCATCCTCTGTCATTTTTATTGCCTTGCGTTTCACAGATGTCCAACACAATTTAATGGGAAGTACACAGTACTGAGGTTATTTACTGCAAGTGTACTTGCATTGGCACTAAATGACTCTTAATTGAGCAGCTGACATATAATGTGATCAGAAAGGCAATCAGAAAACATAATGATGCAGAAACAGAGAGAGAATCGAATTTTTGCATGTGTAACTAAATGGGGAATTCTAATAGCCATAAATTGGTCTTAAATTATTATTATTATTATTATTCTCCATTCTAAAACTCTGTCCCTAAAATAAAGTTTGCCATTTTTAGAGGTGAATGAAAACATTATTTAGTCTCCTAATGAACCATTTTTCCTTTTAAGGATGTCTCCAAAATTAGATTTTTTTACCTCTTCAGATTTAGCAAAAACTTCTAGACATTTTTTCAGCAATTTCCCCCTCAATAACATTGATGGGTCAAACACACATGCATGCACACACACTTACTTCCACCATCATTCTTAATCCTTTCTAACCATTGCAGTACACGTCCATGTAAAAGCTTTCATAATGCTTTCGAAATGAAAATCAATACAGCCCTGCAAAAGTGAGGTGAGCATTAGCAATCTCCCCTCATCTCTCTCTCTCTCTCTCTCTCTCTCTTTATATATCCCTCCATATGTCTCCCACTGTCTCCTGGGCCCTCCATCACTAGTCTCCTCCATTAATTTATAATATCTATCACTGGAGTCGGTCCTCACTAGCATACGCATGGCCCCCGTAAGCATGCAAGTGTGAGTGTCAAGTATATCGACTATCCATCTGACCTGTTGCCTGATCCCGAATGTGTGTGTTGAGTTACACAGACTCACCTACTGCCCACCTGTCTGACCGTTAACCCTGCACACGCGAGCGGGGCGTCTGCAGGTGTGCGTCGGCACTCGCAACATTAACAAGCCTAGTATATTGATCGCCGCTCTGTCTATTCAAATGATAGGAATGTGGGCCGCCGTGGGGACAGAATGCAGCCGGTCGATAGGTGTTGGCGTGAGTGGGCAGAAGGGGGAGGGGCTATAGAAAAAGTGCACTGTAGCAAAGTGGAGATTCACTTAGGAACATGCTGAGTTGTGCATTTATAGAAGATAAGAGAGATGTGCGATAGAGAGAGAGACAGATATAGGTCAACAGGATTTCCATTTTCATCGACGGTCAATCCTGAGAGTGCCGTTTATGCATGTGTCCGCACACGGGCCTGTTTGCAAATTCAGACAGAGGTAGGGTATTGGCTTGCCATCACGCTATACCGTCCCACACACATACACATACCGTCTACACCAAGCTCGAGTTAGGCTAGGTCACAAAGCTCTGTGGTAGAGGAGTTAATTACAGTGTGATCAATAATTGATCAAACCATCAGAAAGAGTCCAACAAACTCACCAGTAAGCATTAACGCACTCTCACACCAAACTCTTGGCCAAGTATGAACGCACACAGAAGCACACAAATACACAACCAAATTCTCTATTAATCATTTTCAGTGGAAAAATATTTCAGCAGATTAAGAAGATTGACTCGGTATTGGATTAACCCTCCCACTGCAGTCAGGATCACACCAGCGTGGATGGATTGATTAGGTCTTGCAAGGCGCACATCTCCCTAACGACTGCATCAGCTGTTTTTTAGGCTTTGGGTAAAGAGAATTACAATCCGACTGTCAGTCATGCTAAAAAGACCAAAAATGACATGTCATTTAGGCCTCGATAGCTCGCGTGTAGACCTCGGCGGATTTGGTTTAAGCTCCCAACACCTGTCAGAAAATGTAATGC
>NW_015621153.1:0-1903 GCF_001515605.1 Sinocyclocheilus anshuiensis
ATAAAAATATAATAAATATTTATAATTAAATAAAAAAACTATGATTTCAGTGGGAAAAGGGTCACGTTACAAATAAATATAATAATATTAACATATAAACCTTTTTTAATAATTAAATAAAGTATATTTACTTTAATGAACGAGTGAATGAATAAATACATTTTTATGTGACTTCAGTGTGCAAACAATTGTAAGTGGGAAAAAACAGAAGTTTTAAGATGTTAAAGTATAAATATTTTAAAAAGTAATTGCAATAAATAAAACAACTGAAACAAAACAAAAATAAATATGTAAATAAATCAAAACTAAAACAAAGTGCACACCAAAAAACAAAACAAAACAAAAATAACATCAAAGCACATTAACAAACAATAAACAAAATAAATAAATTTTTATACAGTGTGACTTCAGTGGAAAAGAATCATACCAAGCTAACTAGCCATAAACATACCGCACATGTTTGAATCTTCATCAGAGTTGTCTCCGCAGTCATCCTCACCATCACACAGCCAGACCAGCAGCTTACACAGCGTGTTGTTGCAAACAAACTCGTCTGCACGGCACGCCAACGACCCTGCAAACAAACTACATTTCAACGCCACAACACATGTACAAATTTAACAAGTTCAACAAATCACCGTGTTAAAAACAGTATTCAGATGATGATGTTGTTTGGGTGTTGCAGTTTTATGGACATTTGCTTTTTCATTCTGCTCATTTTATGTAAGAGTTTAATATATGCAATAATTCTTCAAAGAACATGAGATCTGGGCTCTTGCTGTTTCAAAAAAGTAACGGGACACTAATTTGCACCTTTTTCAGGGAAAGTTTTTGAACATATAATTACATGACTTGTGAAAGGATTTGAATTTATTGAACTATATCTTATCTGCAACCTTGAGCATTTTGATGTTTTTAAAATAAATATGAATTTAATCTTTAATTAACTATTTTAATGAGTTCCCGTTATTTTCACATGGATATAAAAAAATATATTAATTTGGCTTGTATCGGGAGCAGTTTGTGCATTCATATAGATTTCTATAAGACATCTAACCATTCATGTTATTTGTAAAGATTTATTTCAAAGCGATTTTTGTTGCTTAAATAAATAAATAAACCCCAGCTGGCATTGAGATGCTTTTAATCACCATCAGCTGAAAAGACACTTTTACTTCCTTTAGCAACAAGCGACAAAACATTATATAAACCCTGATGATGAAATTTCAATACAGTGAAGCACAAGCATTACAGAGATTGTCAAAGCAAAAGCATCAGCCGGGGAAAATAAGAATGATTTTAACCTATAAAATGACCTGAGATTAGTTGTTGTGGTGGCTTTTACAGGCCTAACTTTGGATCCGAGTTCAGAAAGCATGTTTTCTACCAGCTTAAAGAGGCTGTTAGACTAAGAGCATTGCTTTTTTTGAAAATGCGTCCTGCTTTTCTCACCCTGATCCCTCTTTCTTTGTCGTCAGGTCTGAGCGAGAGAATTTTCTAGCAGGTGTTTGACAGAAATGGACATTAATATCACAAAGTTTCCCTGAATAAAAGACGATGCCCTGATGCTGGACCAAAACACGGCGGAAGGGTGCAAATGCAAGACTCACAAATGACCGCACTTAAAATCAAAGTTAAACTGCACTTTAAACTTGTTTAAAAAAAAAAAAATATATATATTTTTTAAAGCAACGTCATGAATGAAAGGAAATTAAATTACTAAAATTGTCTCCCATTTAGGCTTTTAATGCCCTACAAGACGATAATAATTATATGTGGTGTGAAAATCTAGACAAATCAATAACATTTAAATAAATGAATTAAATCTAATTAATGAACTAATATAATTTAAATTATAATAAATATTTACATTTATTTTGGCTTTTTTCACTTTATTCCCTAC
>NW_015621154.1:0-1902 GCF_001515605.1 Sinocyclocheilus anshuiensis
TATATATATATATATATACACACACACACACACACTTTAAGGAAAAAAGTACAAACCTGGCACTGGCGTGGTACCCTACTATTGATATGTATACTTTAGGTATTAATAGGCACCATTTAAGGGTAACAAAATTGCAAAGATGTACCTTTAAGGTTTTGTACCACCATAGTGACAGGTTTGTATTTTGGTTATGATTTAAACAACATACTTTTAGCATAACCTCGGAGAACACTGGAAGCAGTCTTGTTTCGTGGTCTGCATCTTCCAGCTGTGCCTGTGAGGGTTAATGAGCATAAATGTTATACATTGAATATCAAATAAACAAAATGATATATTTATAAAATTGTTGCTCTTTCGTGTATATAGAATATACATTGCAACTGAGTCAACGAACCGTACATGTTTAGTCATCATGAAGAGGTCGTTCCAGGTGGCGGAGCTGTCTAAAGGTTTGGGGCGCGGGCGAGTGAGGTGCATCGCCTGGCCGCGCAGAAAGCACCAGCAGCACATCACAGCAAGCAGAGTTAGGGACTTCATCCTGCAGGCAGACTTGTGGATTCAGTGGTGTTTCCTCTTAGGTAGACTGCTGTTCTTCGCAGACGAGATTTGGAGTGCATGTTGTGACTCTAGAGCTTTTATATTCTCCTGCTTTGTCCCAGTTATTACCACTACGTCACTGTGGTATCGTCTCTTTACCTTTGGCGTAATCCCCCAACCTCTGCACCTGAGTTTATCAGGTCAAGCGGATCTCTGAATAACCGTGCATGCTTCGTATTGGCTGACTGTTATGATTGCATCGGAAATTCGCACCGCAAATTGTCTGACAGAAATAAAGCTGCCAATAAGTACTGCAATAAGGACATATGACAGGTGAAGAGGTCTGAAGTGGACAGAGTAACGTTAGCTACTTCCTGTGAATTTCCCGCTCTGGTGAATATTATTAATTAGTGCGCGACAAAAATAACGCCTTTATTATGTAGTTCTTTCCATTTAACGCTGCTAGGAGACACTGCAATTACCCATTTCATCGTCAGCATGTTCATATACGTTTGAAAGCTGCAGCCGACTGTAAAATTATTACATCATAAAGCAAATAGTGTTGTTGAAAATTCTGTCAGGATGTGTTTGGGGAAGCTGCTGACGCCTGTGAGAGGCTCAATAAGGAAGGTTCACGCTTGTATTCATTACGTCAAACTAGATAATAGCCTACATGTTGCCTACATTGACATAAAAGGTCCGTATAATTATGAATTTATTGAAGTTGTATAATTTACTGACGTCAAATACAAACCTCAAGAATGTTATTGTTGCAAAATTGTTCTTTAATAAAACAATTCTATTGACATTGTAACCAAAGTTCTATTGATCGGTTCTAAAATGAAACTTAGGAAGCCATATGATTTATAATCTCTCACCTATAAAAGCGTATCAATTTTCTAATACTGTCTAATTCTATAGCCTACATTTTATTTAAGGGAAAAATTGAGGCTATAGGCTATATGTTGATTCAGTCATATGATTCAGTAGTGGCTGCATTTATTGAGTTCATTCAGTAGCCTAAATCATTAGACTGATTCAAGCCAGTAACAACGTTTCGGAACGATTCATTTCAAGAGTCATTTCGGACTAAACAGGTCGCGCTGTATGTTTTTTCATGTGCATGTAAAATGCTGAGTACTGTTATAGTGCTTAGCAAAATCATTTGTACTGAACGCACAATATTGGTCTAGTCAGGGCCATAGCTGGGGTTTGCGGGGCCCTATTGCAGGTTGTACCAGTGAGCCCTGTTTGAAATTGTTTAATTTGTATGTTCGTCCTATTTATTTATTTGTGCTATTTACACAATGTTTACGTTTTTTTTTTTCAAGTTTGTAGGTGTCCAGGTACAGAAACTGAATAATC
>NW_015621155.1:0-1904 GCF_001515605.1 Sinocyclocheilus anshuiensis
ATTCAGAATTTTTCTTGTAATTCCGCATCAGAATTGTGGGATATAAATGCAGAATTGCAAAATATGATTGCAAAAATTGCTAGACGTGAACGCAGAATTGGGAGAAATTGCCAGATGTAAGCACAGACTTGCAAGATAAACTCAGAACAGTGAGATATAAACTTAAAATTGCTAGATATAAACACTATATAAACGTAGAATTGTTGGATGTAAATGTAGAAATTGCAAGTCAAACTCAGAATTGCTAGATAAAAACGGAATTGCAAGATGTAAATTCAGATTTGCAAGAGTGTGAGTGTGAGTGTGAGAAGTGAACTCGGAGTTGCGAGAAAAAAGTCAATTATGAGATAAAACGTGCGATTTTTTAGTTTATATTCCTTGGCGAAAGCAAGCTTTCAAATTCAAGTCTTACAATTATTATTTTCTTGTTAATCAATGAAGGACACAAAAAAGTGGAGCAGTTCAAACATTCTGTTTTTAAACAGATAACATATAACAGTTACATAAAAGCAAAACATTTGAAAATAAATTATATTAAAAGAAACACTGAGAATATAAAACATGACTGCACTGCACTTTGAGAGAATATAAACACCCAGTAAACAACCTGAGAACATTTTCCAAATAGATGTTGTTTGGTGACTATTCAAATAACTTTAATGCACTGAACAGCATTTGTGCACAAGAACAATTACTAAAAAAAAAAAAATCCATTTCAAAATTGACATTATCCAATTGCATTTGAAATTCTATCTATCCTATACAAAAACATATTTCACATTCAATACAACACCTAATATTAGCTATTGCAAAGTACACAAGGTTAAGACGTTACCATCTACACCCTGTCAAATGAGATCTGTCTCCACAGTGCAGTACAGTACAAACTAACCGTTAATTCAGTGTATCTGTGGTCAGACTCGAATGATTACCCGTCTCTCCACCACTAAATACACACGCAGGCTGCCGGAGATAAAACTGTCTACAGGTTTGCAAGGAGTTATAAAGCTCAGCATTTCATGATATTTGTGTGTTTTAATGCTAAAAGGGATTTCAAATATATTTAATGAATGTGTTAGTGTGTTGTTGCTGTCAATTTGCACATACATACATACATATTACGATGGTTCTGAATGGTGCTTGCGTACATCTAGGGTTAGGAGAAAGTGGGGCAAGGACATGTTATAAATCAGATTAGCTCATGAATATTATATTGTTATAATTGTTATATTTTTTTTTTTAGATGTTTGTTCACTTAGCCCATATGGCAAAAAATATTTTTCTGTGGCCAATATATATTTTAAATATATGTTAAGATTATATTATACATATTAATATTATTATATTGCTATATTATATAATGAAATATATTTTTCAAATTGAAAACACATTCGGTTTAAACCTTCAAATGCCTAATATATATATATATATCTCAAGAGGCAAAACAAACAAACAAAAAAACACTGTTACAATCCAATTTTTTTGGTGAATGCATTTTTTTAAATATATTTTGGACAATATATAATATATATTGGAAAATATATTTAGACTGACAATATATACAAAAAAATATTCCAGAAATATATAAAGAGATAAAATAAACTAAAACGCATGAAAAATACATTTATGCAAATTTTTCAGCAATTTATTTAACTTGGCCGTATTTTGAAATACAATTTAAAATATATATTTGTAATATATTTGAATATATATTTGCCATAAAGGAGCAGAGGCTTTTTGGGGTTTTTTTTTCATCCATAACTCTTTAAATAAAGATTATTTCCAAACAATGAAGGGATTAACTTAGAAGTCTCTAAAAATGAAGGGGAAATACCAGGAATAATGGCTGCTCCGCCCCTGTATACAAACAAACAAAAAAAAGACAAGCTATACATATCTACACA
>NW_015621156.1:0-1897 GCF_001515605.1 Sinocyclocheilus anshuiensis
ATGCAAAGCTGAATTTTCAGCATCATTACTCCAGTCTTTAGTGTCCCATGATCCTCCAGAAATCATTCTCATATGCTAATTTGCTGCTCAAGAAACATTTCTTATCAGAATCAATGTTGAAAATCTACCAGCCAAGTGCTCCTCCCCATCAAAAGCACTGTGCACTAATCAAACACTTAACATCTCTTCAGCTACATCTGACAAGTTCAACACTGTAATGGTGATCTAGACCTCACCAGCCAACTTTAAAATCAAAAGAGCATCGGCCTTTTTGACTTCATCCCCAATCTGTTTGAGAGAAATTATTAATACTAAGAGGTTTGTAAGGGAAAGTCTAGCCTAAGTCTAACTCTATCATACAGTAAAACAGTGTGAAATGTCGATAATAGCCAAATGATAGAGATGGGTTGGCAAACTTATGCACATTGGACTAATGAAGATGGTCTTGATCATCAGCATGTCTTTTGATAGTAAAATCTTATTATATCTTATTTTCGACATGTTGAAGTCCTTCACATCTGTATGCCACACTATCTCTTACAGTCCTTCTGACAGTCACGCAGCCCGTCACATTTAGTTATGATCTGTATGGCATGCCAAACATTGCCCTACGCAACTCAAACCACAATGCGTGACCCACTGATAGTGTGTTGCAGACCCTTTGGCCAACGCTAGAAACACCACAGAACCTGTGTGGTGTGACCCAATTTAATTTGACCTAGAATTTGGTTTCTCTTGGAGCTATAAAATATGTCACACATACAACAACATGACTCACTTCACTCAGCTTTTTTTGCCATAGAAACACTATTTCCAATTGGCAATTATTATCAATTAGGTTGCCAAACCCTGGACTGGTGCTGGATTGGCATGTCATCAGTGAGACATATTTTACATAAAAATGTTAATCTGCTATCATTTATCCAACCACATGTTGCTACAAACCCATATCCTTTTACGCCAGTGGTTGTAAACACTATTGGTTCTTGTGTCTTGCGCTCAAGATTTTCAGCGAGTAATAACTCAAATATTGTATTGGTAATTTTATGGTGCTTTTAGGTCCTCTTTGGAGCTTAGCAGTGTGAATAACCATCCATTTTAGTTGTATGAAAAAGAGTTGGACGTCCTCTTTTTGAGTTTTTCAGAATAGAAAGAAAACACACAAGGATGAATAAATTATGGCAAAACATACATTTTTGGAAAACCTATTCCTTCACTGCACAGCAGTGTGAACGAGAGATTTATCTGAACATGCAAGAATCTCCCGTGACTTAACTGAGATCATCAGGAGACATAAATCCTGTGAAAGAATGGAGTGATGGTGATAATTACACCAAATGAAACAGCTGCCACAAATACCCTAACCAGTGCCGATTTCGCCTGAGAAAACGTCACTCTTCCCAAACCCGTATGAGAAACAAATTAGGACAACGCTGATTTAAGCTGATTCTTATCAAATATTCTTACTCCGTCTTCTGCGCAAAAAAATAGCTGGCATAGCCAAACTTTTGACTGTAATGTGTAGTTCACACTGCAGCTTATTATGACCAACAATTGCCCACTTATATAGGAAGAGATTGTTTGACAGACATGTAAAGTGACCAAACTGAGTTTGTTTTGTTTTTATGTGTCATTTAGGAGTTTATCTGAAATAAATAATATAGGTTGTGTTATAGGTTGTGCTGTCTAAGTTTGAGACTGGGCACAAACTAACTTCCCGAACTGGGTTTGATGAAACAAAAATCATTATCAAGAGAGATGAAAATGTCACATTCTCAGAAGTACAGTGATATATATGATCTGATGTGTGAATGGCCCGTGACCTTTCACCTTGATAGGCTCATAAAGCATAACTCCCTCAAGCCCCATTCAAACAGACAAACACACACACACACAC